>NC_058132.1:375680472-375695965 GCF_016433145.1 Gracilinanus agilis | reverse complement strand
GCCTAGAGACAGGAGGTCCTAGGTTCAAATCCGGCCTCAGACACTTCCCAGCTGTGTGACCCTGGGCAAGTCACTTGACCCCCATTGCCTACCCTTACCACTCTTCCACCTATAAGTCAATACACAGAAGTTAAGGGTTTAAATTTTTTTAAAAATTAAAAATTCATGGAAGAGCTGAAGAAAGAGTTGAACAAAAAAATTTTAAATGCTTTGCCAATTAAATGAGGATGATAAAGAAATGAGTTATGACAGAAAGAATTGAAAGGAGAATTAAAAGCTTGACACTACAAAACCTTGTTCAAGCAACATATTCTCTGAAAAATAAAATGAACTAAATAAAAGTCAATGACTCCATAAGATAACCAAACATTTTTTAAAAGGTCAAAAGACTGAAATCACAGAAGAAAATAGCAAAAACACCTATTTTTTGAAAAAATATCAAGGAGAAAAATTTAAGAATCATTAGACTATCTGATTGCGATGACGAAACAGGAGCCTACGCATCATATTTCAAGATATCCTAAAACCGACCAGATCTCTCAGAAACAGAGAACAAAGAGGTCATTGACGGAATCCACTGGAGTCACCCCCTAAAAGATATTTCAAAATGAATCTTCTCAGGAATATTATAGACAAAATTCAGAACTTTGGTTCAAAGAAAAAGTAATGAAAGCAGCCAGAAGGAAAGAATTCAAATACCAAGGAGCCACAATCAAGATTACACATGATTCAGAAGTCATTAAATTATAAAGGAGAAGAGAACTTGGAATACTATATTCCAGCAGACAAAGGATATAAGCAGAAAGCCAAGAATTATTTACCCTGCAACCTAAGCATAACCCTGCAAGAGAAAGAAGGGAAAATGGATTTTTAATGAAACAAAAAGTTACTAAGCATTTCTGATGAAAAGATCAAAGTTGTGTAGGAATTCTGAAGTTCAATCATAGGCATTAAGTGAAACAAAAAACATAAATACAAGCAATGAAAAAGGACTAAGCAAGGATAAATTGCTTATGTTCTAATATGGGGAGATGACCCATGTGTCCCCTATGAACCTTATCATCAGGGTTCATAGAAGGAACTTCATTAGACATAACATCTGAGGGTGGTTGGATTATATTTTGATGATAAGGTTGATATCTTGATGATAAGTCCCTCAGAAACGTTTTGGATCGTTGCATTGCTGCCAGTAGAAAAGTCCATTATATTCTATTGTGCCACAGTATATCCATCTTTATGTATAATGATCTCCTGGTTCTGCTCCTTTCACTCTGCATCAATTCCTGGAGGTTGAACCAATTCACATGGAATTCCTCCAGTTCATGATTTCTTTTAGCACAATAGTATTGCATCACATTTGGGGTTTTCTTGGCAAACATACTGGACTAGTTTGCCATTTCCTTCTCCAGCTCATTTTATAAATGAAGAAACTGAGGAAAATAAAGTTAAGTGATTTACCTAGGGTCATACTAGTGTCTGAGGCCAGATTTGAACTCAGGAAGATGAGTTTCCCTGACTCCAAGGCCAGCACACTATATATACAATGGCATATGTAGATGCCTCAGAAATTTACTATAGGCAAATCACTTAACCTCTTAGCCTTCATTTCCTCATCTGTAAAACAAAAATAATAATAACATTTATCTTATAGGGTTGTCGTCAGGATCAAATCATCCTCACATGTGCCAAGTGTGTGTCAAATGTTTGGCAAACTTTAAAGTGCTGGCTTTAAGGGAGAGAGACATGGGGGGAGGGGGAGGGAGGAGATAGGAGAAAGGGAGAGAGAGGGAAAGAGAGACAGAGAGAGAGGGAGAGAGGGAGGAGGAGAAAGAAAGGGAAGGAGGGAGGAGAGAGGAAAGAGAGAAGGAGGAGGGAGGAGTGATGGGAAAGAGAGAGGGAGAGGAAGGGAGAAGGAGGGGCAAAGAGAGGGAGGGAGGGAGGGAGATGGAAAGGGAAGGAGGAAAGAGAGGGAGAGAGGAGGGAGAGGGAAGGAGAATTTCATTTGGTATTCACAAAAACCATATAAGATAGGGGATATTATATTCATTTTACAGATAAAGAAAGTGAGGCTAAAAGAGTTGGGTGATTTACCAAAGAATACACAGGAAAACAAGGCATAAATAGGATGTGGAATTAGATTTTCCTGACTCCAGCTCCATCACTGTATCCACTGTACTGCTGACTTAGAAGCACTTGAGAGATTTTCATCAGAGAATAGAATTGAGGAGTTCAAAGCCTCAAAGGGTGGTCAAATTGCAGGTGATGATTAAGTCTAAAGTGTGACCTGCAGTATGGACAGCTGAATGGAGGCTAGAGTATCAGAGGAATCATTAACATGAATACTACAGCTGAATAGAATCCAAAGTGTTAGGATGGGGAAAAAAACTGATCCAAGGGCTGAGGTAAGTGAGGAAAATGGGAGAGTAAACAGGAGATCAGATCTGGAGAAGACAGCTACAAAGAGAATAGACGAGATGATGAGAGAGGAGAAATTCAGATGGAGGCCGCTAGGTGTTGCTATGGAGCAAAGTTGGCAAGCAATCATTCTTTTTCTCTAGCTCCTAACAGAAGGAGGAAAAAATGGAGAGATGAATTGTCTAGGAATTTTTTTTTCCTACCAACAACATGACCCTAAGGGTCCTAACCTTCCCTCTGGTTACTGCCTCTACTCCCCACTCCCTGTTTTTCACTTTGGAGCCTGGAGTTTTGAGCCCCTCTCTGTTTTGTAGCAGACCTAATTATAGCAATTAATTCATTTTCCAGGCAAAGGCAAAGCAGTTCTATAATCCACATGGTTTGCTTTCTCTGCTACTTTTAGGGAGTTTTAAAAATACAGGTAAAAATTATATATATAAAAGACTTGAACCCCCAAAACTGAGCTGAAATATAACTATAAAAGAAGATTTTTGGTTATTTGGAGGTCTTAGGATTACTGGTTTCTTCCCATTTTCCTTTTCCTAGGCACATAATAATTTTACAGATATGCAAAAAATCAAGAAAAGAGAAGTAAACTAAAAAGTTAAGAAAAGTATATGGAAATTCCTGTAAATAATAAGCATAAAGGAAAGTAATATGGGAAAAGTAGTATTATCTCTGCTCTGTCTCATTTTTTGATCCCAGACTATGTGTCCCTCTTTTAAAACTCTGAGGCATGGTCAAAGACTGTGGTTCAAAGACTGTGACAGCTTCTGTTGGAGAATTCTTAAACCTAGCTTCCTGAGTTCAAATCTGGCCTCAGATACTTATTCACTGTATGACCTGGGAAAGTATTTAACTGTGTTTGGCTCAGTTTCTTCATCTATTAAATCAGCCAGAGAAGGAAATGCAAACAACTCCACTACCTTTGCCAAGAAAACCCCATAGACAGTATTGGTATGCTATAGTCCACAGAGTCATGAAAAGTCTCACAGGACTGAGGAGCTTAACAACAACATCAACAGCGTGTGTCAAACAACATGTCAAGTGCTAGAGATAAAAAGAAAGGCAAAAAAATAATATTTACCTTCATTGAGCTCACAAACTTATTGGAAAGAGAAGACATGCAAACATTTATGTACAAACAAGATAAAGACAGGATGAACAGGAAGCGATCGCAGAGGGATGGCACTATCATCCATTGGGTCTAGGGAAGGCTTCTTCTAGAAGGTTGAGAACATTACAAAATGTAAAATGTATGACTTTGAGTATATCAAATTAAAAAGGTTTTGTACAAACAAAACCAATGCAACCAAAATTAGAAGGAAAGCAACAAGCTGGTGAAACATTTTCATAACAAAACTCTCTATCAAGGTTTTATTTCCCAAATATATCAGGAACGAAGTCAAATTTACAAAAAATCAAGCCATTCCCCAATCAACAAATGGTCAAGAGATATGAATAGGCAGTTTTCACATAAAAAAATAAAAACTATCAATAAGCACATGAAAAAGTGTTTTAAATCTTGCCTGATTAGAGAAATGTAAATAAAAGCAACTCTAAAGTACCACCTTGTACCTAGCAGACTGGCCAATATGGCAGCAAAGGAAAGTGATAAATGTTGGAGGGGATGTGGCGAAATTGGAACATTAATACACTGCTGGTGGAGTTGGGAATTGGTCCAATCATTCTGGAGGGCAATTTGGAATTATGCCCAAAGGGCCTTAAAAGAATGCCTGCCCTTTGACCGAGCCATACCACTGCTGAGTTTATACCCCAGAGATAATAAGGAAAAATGCATGTACAAAAATACTTATAGCTGCACTCTTTGTGGTGGCAAAAAAATAGAAAATGAGGGGGTGTCCATCAATTGGGGAATGGCTGAACAAATTGTAGTATCTGTTGATGATGGAATACTATTGTGCTGAAAGGAATAATGAACTAGAGGATTTCTATGTGAACTGGAAAGGAATTGATGTAGAGTGAAAGGAGCAGAACTAGAATATTACATTATGGCATAATCGAATGTAATAATCCAGGACAAACCAGAGGAACTTAGGAGAAAGAATGCTGTCCACATCCAGAGAAAGAACCGTGGGAGCAGAAACACAGAAGAAAAACATGTAATTTATCACATTGTTTGATAGGGATATGATTGGGGTTTTGATGTTAAAAGTTCACTCTACTGAAAATATGAATAACATGTAAATAGATTTTGAACAATGACACACATAAAACCCAGTGGAACTGCTTGTTAGCTCTGAGGGGAGAGGAAAGGGGGATGGATCATGAATCGTGTAGGGAAAATATTCTAAATAAAAAGAAGAAATTTTTAAAAAAAAGGTTGGATTTTTAACTGGTACTTGAAGTAAGAAAAGAAATCCAGAAGGTAGCCATGAGGAGGGAGAGATATGCAGTCATGGCAGGTGGGGAGTGGGGAGTGAAAATGAAGAATGGAATGTTTTGTGTGAGAACCAGCAAGGAAGATAGAGCCATTGAATCACAAAATATATGGAGAAGAATCGAGTATAAGAATGGAAAAGTAGGAAAGAGCTAGGTTATGGAAGGCTTTAAAAAGCCACAGAATAGTATATTTGATATCGGAGGGTAATAGAGAGCTACTGGGGTTTATTGACTAGGCGGTGATGTGGTCATAAATGTACTTGAGGAAGAGCTCTTTGACAGCTGAGTAGGGACTAGACTGGAAGGGAAGAAGCTTGAGGAAGGCAGTCCCAATAGTCTAGACACAAGGTGATAGCAACTGTACCAGATGGTTGTCAAGGAGAGAAGGGGGCATATGTGAGCGATACTGCAAAGGACTAGAATGTCTCTAAAAATACTCTCCAGCTCTAACTCTAATGGATATTCAGACTCCCTACCCCCATCCCCTATGGAAAGAAGTGTGACTCATCATCTGTCCTCAGGAAGTAAGAATGAATGTTATGTTTGCCAGAGATCTAAAGCCTCTTTGTATTGTGCTCATATGCATTATTGTAGTCTTTGTGGATGTCATTCTCTTGGTTTTGCTTCCTTTGTTTTGAATCATCTCACACCAATCTTCCTAGTTTTTTTTTTAATTTTTCATTCATTGTTTCTTACAGCACAACACTATTCCCTCAGATTCTATAGTCCACAGTTTGTCCTGCCATCCCCCAATTTCTGGGGACCCAATTTATTCCCAGTTTTTTACTGCCACATAATTGCTATTAATAAAGAATGATTCTGAAAGAGAGAAGGGTTATATTGAGATGTGAGATAAAAGCATAGGATATCAATATAATGTGTTAAGTGTTACTATGAATATTTTGGTAAATATTGGATCTTTCTGTCTTTGATCTCACAAGCCATTATTCTTAGACATTTCTTTTAGCCACGGACTACTTTCAATCCTTTTACCCAAGCTCCTAGGAAAGAATTGATTTGCCTTCCTTCCTTCCTTTCCACCTTTCCATGTCTATCCTCTTGTGGTTATGCTTTGAAAAGAAAAATAGTACAAAAGCAAGCATGAGATAGGAAGAAGGAAGAAGGAAGAGAGGGGCTTGGAAAATATACAGGCTGAAAAATCAGATTTTTCTATAGGAAAAGAACTCTTTTCTTTGGAGTGTTACCTTAAGCTAGACTTGGAGATTTTTGTGCATTTTTAAATCTGGAAAAGTCTTGTTAAACCATAACTAATGTAGAGACATTACACTAATATAGAAGGAAAGATGAAAAGATTTCAGTCAGTATTATATCTTCCTATCTCTAAAATTCTGTAGTTCAAATCAATGTCTGTGATAGGAAGCTTTATTTGGAAAGAGAATACTTTTTCCTTAAACTAGCATGCAAAATTTTTTTCTTAGCTATTTATAAAGCTCTTCCTATGATGGTCATTGCCTAATCTCTCTCCTTTAAAAAAATTTTATTTATTCATTTTAAAAATATTTTTCCATCTTTACATGATTCATTTCTTCTTCCCCCTCTACCCTTCCCCCCACCAGAGCTGACAAGCAATTCCACTGGATTGTACAAAGGTTATCACATGATACACATTTCCATATTATTCATTTTTGCTATAGAGATTTTTTAAAACCTAAACCCCAAATCACATACCCATATATACATGTGATAAGTGATGTCATAAGTTTTGCTTTTGCATTTCTACTCCCATAGTTCTTTCTCTCCATGTGGATAGCATTCTTTCTCATAAGTCCTTCAAGAGTGTCTTGCTAATCATCTCTCCTTGAGAGAGTATGGTGCCATGGACTTGATGTCAGGAAGCCTGGGCTTAAATCATAGATCTAAACTTATTAGCTGTATGACCCTGAAAAATCTCTGGAATTCTGAGGTTCAAATTCCTCAATGATAAAATACAGATAAAATATACTACCTACCTCACAAGAAAACATAATAAGCCTTGAAACTTTTTTATTTAATTTTTTAATTTTTTACAAGGTTATATGAATTACATTGTCTCCCTCCCCTCTTCCCTCCCCCTCCCAGAGCGGACAAGTAATTCCACTGGGTCATACATGTGTTATCACTAAAAACCTGTTTCCATATTATTCATTTTTGTAAGAGTAATCTTTTAAAACCAAAACTCCAAATCATATATCCAAATAAATAAGTGATAAGTCATATGTTTTCTTCTGGATTCTTGAAGTCTTTTTTAAAATAGAAATACAACTAGGGGCAGCCTTTTAGGGTAGTCGACCATGTTGAGGAATTTGACTCATCCCTAGAGAAACTTCTCTTTCCTTGGCCAATTGGAATCATCACAATAGCTCTTTGCCCAAGTCACACACATTCTAAACTCTCAATTCACACTCCTTTATCTGTCTATCCACATTACTTTCTCTGCCTCCTCCCCTTCTCACAGGGATCAATAATTGGACCCTGCAGGGACTCACTGCAAGCTTTCAATCTGCTCCCTGCATGAGTTAATGATAAAAGCTTGGTTTCAGAAAACACAATGTTCTCAAAGCAACTGTCCATCAAAGGAGCTAATTTAATCATGAGACACCAGGCATTAAGGAAGGGTCAACAACAATACATTAATGCTTCCTCAGGAGATCAATTTTAGAGCCAGCCCAAAGAAGAAAGAAGGTGAGGAGGTGGTTGGGAGGGCAGGGAGCAGTACAACCTCTCTAATTGAACACAACTGTCCTATATTGCCTTGAGCAACGTGGAGGATTCAAGGGGAAGGAGAGAGATGTCATATCAAGCTGAAGGAGAGAGGATAGGAGCCAGAAGGGATCAATAAAGCAGCAGGGAGAGACATTTCTAGAAAAGAGTACAGTCAGCTCCTTCAGCTACCCTCAGCTTTCAAATAGCAGTGATGGACTCTGACACTTTGCCAACCTGACCCGTGACACAAAAAGGGAAAAGCTGACTTGCTAGCAGCTTTTGAATCCATGTTCTCAAAGCAGAAAAGAAGCCAACTTTTCCAAAGAGATGCACAGTAGGTACAGCTGGAGTCAAAAATGGGCTCCCTAAGCAGCCTCTTCCCCAGTTTGGCTTAACCAGGTAGTAGAAGCTTCTTTGTAATCAATACATATGAATTTCATCATAGTGCCTATGGGGGAAAGGATGGGAAAATATTTACAGCTTTCTGAGGAGAAAGAGCCTATGAAACAAAAGCAACTGTGATGTGTTTCTTATACCTCAAAAAAAGAATATATAAAAGAAGGAAAAAACTTGGAGTATTCCTATCTGGGCAATTCTAGAATTAAGAAAGGCTTTTTAAGAAAACTTATCTGGCATGTTAAGATCATTAATGGGGCCCTCTAGCATCTAGCTACATACCATGCTCAAATCATCTATAGAATTGTAAGATATTGGATTATTAGAATAGGAAAAGACTCAGGATCTAGTCTCGCTCATCATTATAAAGATGAAGATGAAGAAACTGAGGCCCAGAGTACCTAGGATTTATTATTGTTAATGATAAAAATAATTATTATTAGCATATATATAATGCTTTAAGGTATACAAGGCATTTTCTACATAATATAATTATATATGTAATACATAATATTTTCTGTAATACATATTATAGAAATATAATATAAATATAAAATTTCATTTAGTCTTCACAATAATCCTGAGAGACAAGTACTATTTTCTCCCTTTTACAGATGAAGAACCTGAGACAGATAGCAATTAAATAACTCTTCCTGGGTAACACAATTTTTAAAAAGTCTTAGGCAAGATTTTAACTCAGATATTCCTCACCCCAAGTCACTCCAGACACTCCAAGTAGCTGTGCTACTAAGTATTTCTGCTATTTAAATTATACCAATATTAATAATAGGGCAATAAATGCTAATAATAATAATAGCTAATATTATATAGTGCTTTTAAGTTGTCAAAGTATTGAGCATGTTATCTCATTTTACCCTCACAACAACTGTAGGAAGTAAGTGCTATTATTATCTTTATTTTACAGTTAAGGAAACTGAGAAATGAAGAGATTAAGAGATTTTCATAGGGTCACATCAATAGTATCTGATGTTAGAGTTGAATTTTGGTCTTCTTGATTCAAGTCTAGTTATCTAGCCACTACATTACCAATTGAAGGGATCTCAAAGTCCATCTAGTCCCGTGGTGGCAAAACTATGGCATGCATCCCAGGATGGGCATTCAGAGTCCTCTCTGAGGGTATGTGCACCATCACCCCAGCGCAAAGTTTGTTACTAGAAAGCTAGATGAGAAAACTGAGTCTGAGGTAAGGTGCCTCTTCATAGATCATAATTAGTAGCAGAGATAGGTACATGAGCAGGAGAAAGAAAGCTGCATTTGGACAACCAACCTCTGCCACTTGCTACCCTAGTGACCACTGGAAATTCACTGAATATCACTGGTCCCCAGGTTCTTCCTTAAATAGGGAAAAGTGGTGGTGGAGAGAAGGATTAGGTGGCATCAAAGTTCCCTACCAACTCTAAATCTATTTTTTTTTTATTTTTAAGGAGTGTAACTTGAAATCCATCACATTTTGGACATTCTTTATCTGCTAGTCTATGGAAATAGAAACCTGTAGTCTTATTTCTAGAATACATTCACTCATTGCATCAATCCAGGTTTTCCAATTTGTAGCCCATTGCTCTTTCCATTATACCATACTTCCTCTTAATGACTGTGGACAGCTGGAGAGACTACCATCGTCTCGATGCCATCAACAACTCTTATTTCCCTGTTTCTTGCATCTTTCAGAAGTTGATCAGGCTATTTTGTCAATCTCTTTTACTTTATCTATATCATACTTTCTTACTCTAGGCATTCCCCAACATTGTTCTGCTTTCTTTGTCTCAATAATCTCATCAGGTCCCCACTAGCTCCTATGAGTTTAATTATTACCTCTATGCACATGGATCACAGATCTATATATCCAGCCCCAAAATCTACCCTGATCTTCAATCCCATATTATCAGCTGCCTATTGGACATTTCAAAATGGAGATCTAAGAGAACTCTCAAATTCAACCTGCACAAAACACAATTCACTAATTTTCTATTTCTTTTGAAGGCACTATTATCCTCCCAGTCTCCAAGGTTCACTAACTTTGACTACTGCAGCAAGAACAGCATTTATTTTATAGACTTGAATGGTTTTCTTTTAATGAGTCTATATTCAGGATCTGGGGCTGGTATGGAGGACTAGAGGCCAAGTATAAGGACAGCTGGTGTTCCTAATGTCTTGTTGATTTTCCACTCTCCTGAAGGAAGTCCATCAAAAGTAAAGTGATGGACTTCTGGGTCATTTGAGCAACAAGATGGTAGACTAACAAAGCATTTTCTCTAATCCCCACAACTTCTCAAACATCCCCAAAACAGAAATTATGTACCAAAGATGAAGCAACTTCAACTGTTTCCATGGTCTAGGATATCCAGAATGATTCAAATGAAGGTTAGAGAAAAACCCTAACAACTCAGGAACTAACACTGACTAACCCTGAGCTCACTCAGTACCTGTCTCCCATATCCCATGCTACCACCAGTGAGACTGCACTAGAAGACTCAAGGACACAACACAGGCTTACATAAAAACACACCCCATACCCTGCTCCACCTTCCCTCTTCCTAGTGTCTTAGAGACCTCTGCTTCAAGATGTTGAAATTTTCTCTGGCCTCAGCCAGCTTGGCTATAGACTTTTGGAAGCAAAAGCCTTCCAGGGGCTGCAACCCATAAGAACCAGCAGTACAAAGCTCTGAACTACCAATAATTCTGTTCTCACATAGCCTCCATCTTAGGTTAGCCCTTCATCAACTATTTTATTGCAACGGTATCCTCACTGAATATCTGCTTTAAGTTTCTCTTCACTCCAGTGATCAAAAGTGATCTTCTTAAAGCACAGGTTCAAATCCAGCCTCAAACATTTACTCACTATGGGACCCTGAGTAAGTCACTTAACCCCCTCCCTCAGTTTCCTCAATTGTAAAATTGGAATAATAATGGCACCTACGTCATAAGGTTGTTGTGAGGATAAAATAGGAAAATACTTCTGGAACATAGTAAATGCTTAATAAATGCTTATTCTCTTCTCTCCCTTTCTTTAAAGCCCTTCGCAACTGGACTCCAGTCTCTTCATACATTATTTCCCTTCCTAAACTCTATAGGCTAGCCAAAGTGGCCTTCTCTTCTTCATAGAAGACACTTCAACCAACAAAGTACAGCAGCAAGAGATAAAAAAGTAATTCCATTTAAAATCACTCTAAACAATATAAAATACCTGGGAATCTACTTGCCAAGGCAAACACAGGAATTATCTGAACACAACTAGAAAACACTTTTCACACAAATAAAGTCAAATCTAAACACCTGGAAAAATGTTAATTGCTCATGCATAGGTCAAGCTAATATAATAAAAATGACAATTCTACCTAAATTAATTTATTTTATTCAGTGTCATATCAATCAAACTGCCAAAAAATTATTTTATACAACTATAAATATAATAACAAAATTCATCTGGAAGAATAAACAGTAAAGAATATCAAGGGAAATATTGAAAAAAAAATCTGAAGGAAGGAGGACTAGCACTACCAGATCTCAAACTGTATTATAAAGCAGCAATCATTAAAACAATCTAGTACTGCCTAAGAAATAGAATGGCAAATCAATGGAACAAATTGCACACACAATTTACACAGGTAAATAACCTTAACAACATGGTGTTTGATAAACCCCCAAATTCCAGCTTTTGGAATAAGAACTCACTCTTAAACAAAAATTGCTGGGAAAATTGGAAAACAGAATGACAGAATGACAGAGATGTTGGTCTACACCAACATCTCACACCCTTTACCAAGAAAAGGTCAAAATGGATATATAATATAGATATTAAGAGTGATACCATAACTAAATTAGGGGTTTACAAGATAGTTTACTTGGCAGATCTTTGGAGAAGGGAAGAATTTATGATAAAACAAGAGATAGTAAGTATTATAAGATGTAAAATGAATAATTTTGATTATATTAAATTAAAAGGCTTTTGTAAAAACAAAACTAATATAACAGATTAGAAGGGAAACAACAAACTAAGGGAAATTTTTATGACAAATCTCTCTGGTAAAGGTCTAATTTTTCAAATGTATAGAGAAGTCAAATTTGTAAGAATACAAGCCATTCTCCAATTGACAAATGGTCAGAGGATATGAACAATTTTCAAATGAAGAAATCAAAGGCATCAATAATCATATGAAAAAAATGTTCTAAATCACACTTGATTAGAGGAATGCAAATTAAAACAACTATGAGGTACCACCTCACTCCTATCAGATTGGCCAATATGGTGGTAAAGGAAAGTTGTAAATGTTGGGAAGGAGGATGTGACTAAATTGGGACTCTAATACATTGTCAGTGGAATTGTGAACTAGTCCAACTATTCTGGAGAGCAATTTGGAACTATGCTCAAAAGGTTATAAAATTGTGCATACTCTTTGATGTGATAACACTACTACGACATCTACATGCCAAAGAAGTAGTTGAAAAGGGGAAAGGACCTATTCATGAAAAAATATTTTTAGCTGTTCTTTTTGTAATGACAAAGATTTGGAAATTGAGGTCATGTCTATCAATTGGGGAATGGCTGAATAAATTTGTGGTACATGTTGGTGATGGAATACTATTGTGCTATAAGAAATGATAAGCAAGATAATTTCACAAAAAGGTGAAAAGATGTGCAGGAACTGATGCAGAACAAGCAGAACTAGGAGAACATTGTACACAATAACGGGATTTATTAGGCAATGATTATCTGTGAAAACTTGGCTACTCTCAGCAATGCAAAGATCTGGGACAATCCTGAAAGACATATGATGGGGAATGCTATCCACCTCCAGAGAAAGAACTGTTGGAGTCATCTTTTACATCAGTGTACTTATGATTTTATTTGGATGTTCTGGTTATATATGAGTGTGCTCTTAAAACAACGACCAATATGGAAATGTGTTTTGCATAACAATAAAAATAAAATTAAAAAGAGGACACTCCATCTCCCATGCCTTTTCACTGGCCTTCTTCCAGGCCTGAAATGTTCTTTCTTCTCATCTGTGGCTCATAGAATCCCTCTCTTTCTTTAAGATGAAGCTTAAGCACAAGCTTCAGTGCAAAACCTTTCCCATCCCCTTCCCAACTCCCAGTGCTTTTGTTCTTTGTGATCATTCTGTATGTACTTGTGATTTCTCCACATGGAATCTACATTCTTTGAGAAAAAGTACTGTTTCTTCCATTCTATCTTTTATATCATTGTATTTCAGGGTCTAGCACAGTGCCCTTCAGGACATTACATGAACTTACCTGATTGCTCTGTGAAAAGAGCCAGCTTAGATGAGGTTCTGACTTTTAACATTTATCCCCTATCTTCATTTTGAGAAAAATTGCTAGGGCACATCAAAACTTTTCAGTTTCCCATCTCAGGACAAAATCAAGGTTGATATTTTTTAGAGATTATAACAAACTCATTTCTTGATACAATATTTTCATTCTTGGAGGTGAGTTAACTAATCATTCACTTTAATAGCAATTTCCTGCTTCTGGCGCGTGTTAATATCCACTCTATGGGTATATGCACTGAATAAGTATTCCCTCTCTCAAGAGAGGCATGCTGTATTAAGAGTCACTTTGTAAGCTCTGCATTGCTCTATTTTTATGATTTATTTCTGCATATTCTACTGCTCATTTTTTCATATGACAATTCCCCTTTGATTCAAATGGGCTATGTTTATTCTTCTCAGGGTGGAGGGCCAGACAAAAACTAAATTTGAATTTAATATTCCTAACAGAAGAATAAGGCAAAGTGACAGCCACAGTTATATTACCCAGAGGACTGAAGGCCCAGGGCAATTCACACTCGACATCCCCTACTTCCCTACTTTAATATTTTTATGTACATGGAATTCAAACAGCCAGCCCTAGCGTCTTTCAAAAGACTAATCTCATACATGACTCCCCCGGTTATTTGTGCCCTCCATCATCATCACCCTGTATTCAACTATTTTTTAAAACTATTTTAGCCAGTACCTACTTTGTACCAATAGCCATTTTTAGTTATATTAGCAATAACCTTCCTTCTGCTTTTAGCAAAAGTGGCTAGCTCTACCACTTTTTCAATCCAATTCAAATCAGCCAATGTTTATTAGAATGTGCCTTAAAATAAATGCTAGGGATTGTACTAGATGCTGGAGAAAAAAAGACAAAAACAAAGTGATTCCTTTTCTCAAAGAATATATGTTCTACTTGAGGGGAGGGAGCAGAATGGAGTATATTTCATATATATATATGTGTGTGTGTGTGTGTGTGTGTGTGTGTGTGTGTGTGTGTGAATATGTGCAAGACATATATACAAAGTAATTTCAGGAGAGGGGTAAGTGATAACAATTAAAGAGATTAGAAGGCATCTTGGACGGTATTCTGAAGGAAGCTCAATATATTCCAGACATAGGGAACAGCTTATACAAAAGCATAAAGACAGGGCATAAAATGTCACATAATGAGAATAAGTCTTGACCCAATGTGACTGGAATGAAAAATACAGAAATAAGACTGGAAGAAAATGGAACCATACCCTGGAGAATTTCAAATGGAAGCCTGAGGAATTCATCATTATAATAAATAACATCATAATAAAACAGGATATTGTTTTATTTTTCTTGTCTACACGCAGTGCCTCCACGGTATCTCCTCTTATTTTATTTTAAAACCTTTGTAATCTATATTTTAGCCTCATCTTTCAACAGAGACTTCTCTCTCCAGAGTTACCAATTATGTTGCTTTCTTTTATTTACTTTATTAAAAAAAGAAAGAAAACTCTTGCTGTCTGTCTTAGTAAAAATTCTGAGACAGAAGGATAAGGATTAGACAGAGTTTTCTCCTTTCCTCCCTTCACCCCAGAGAAGGAATGGGCAGGTCAAAAATTCAACATTTCAACAGCTAGCCCAATTTCTTAAATTCTATGAATAGCTCCAATGCCCATAAGGAAGATTCAGAAGCAAGATATACCAAGCACAGGATTCTTTAAGACTCCTTTGGGGAAGCCAAAGGAAGAGATACTGGAGGTTTGAAGTAGATTACTTATTAATGAACAATAACTAAGGCAAACACTAACATCTGCCATAAAGATTTTTTTTTCAAACCCTTACTTCCTGTGTTAGAACCAGTACTAACTATCAGTTCCAGAGCAGAAGAGCAGTAAAGGCTAGGCAATAAGGGTTACATGGCTTGTCCAGGATCCTACATCTAGGAAGTTTCTGAGTTCAGATTTGAACCCAGAACCTTCAGTCTCCAGACCTGTCTATTTAATGAGCCACCTAGCTTCCAACTGCTACAAAGATATTAACAGTTGCCTTGAAATTCCCATCAACTGGGAAACAACTAAGCAAATTGTAGAATAAGAATAAAAATCATTATTGTACTATAAGGAATGATAGATGTGAGGAATTTTTTAAAAACAGAGGAAGACTAGTTGAACTGCTACAAAGTAAATTATGTAGAACCAGGAAAATAATGAAGAAAGAAAGAAAGAAAGAAAGAAAGAAAGAAAGAAAGAAAGAAAGAAAGAGAGAGAGAAAGAAAGAGAGAGAGAGAGAGAGAGAGAGAGAGA
>NC_058132.1:375644827-375680449 GCF_016433145.1 Gracilinanus agilis | reverse complement strand
AAGGAAGGAAGGAAGGGAAGAAGGAAGGAAGGAAGGAAGGAAGGAAGGAAGGAAGGAAGGAAGGAAGGAAGGAAGGAAGGAAGGAAGGAAGAGAAGGAGGGGAAAAGGGGGAAGAGAGAGAGAGAGAGATTAATGAAACATTTAAAAGCACAAATAAGAAAGCAAAAGAAAATGCAGAACAGGACCCAGACAAGCAAAGCAATGTTAAAACTACCATGTTAAATTTGAAATATATATTTTTAAAAGCAATGTGAACCAGAGATTGACAATCTCATGTGTGGTGTTTTTTTTTTTGCTTTTTGAAGGTGAAAATATTAATGTTTGTTAATACTTATCAAGTTCAGAGTAATAAAAGGTAATTTTTTCAAAGGAGAGGGGTAAGATAATGAATTCTCTTATGGACATGATGCCTATGGAACATCCATTTCAAAAATCTAAAGGCAATTGGTGATAAGGGACTAGGACTCAAGAGAAAGACTAGAGATGAATATATAGTTCTGGAAATTATCTGCATAGAAATAATAATAATAATTGTAGGAAATTATGAGATTATAAAGTAAAATAGCATACAGAGAAAATATGGCCCAGAACAGAACTTTGAGAGAGACTCATAGTTAGTGGACATGATGCAAATGAAGATTTAGCAAAGGAGAAGGAATGACAGGTAGAATTACTGGTGGAAGAGAACCAAGAGAGCAAGGAAGAGACACAAAAACAGAAATGAGAGTATCAAAGCAAAAAAAGTATTCAACACTGTCAAATGTGGATGAGGACTGAGAAAAGGCATTTATATTTGGTAATTGAAAGATAATTGACCAAGAACATTTGGGTCGCACAGTAGATGGAGCACCAGGACTGGATTCAGAATGCCCTGGGTTCAAATCTGACCTCATACACTTCCGGGCTGTGTGATACTGGGCAAGTCATTTAAACACCACTGGCTAACCTTTACCTCCTGTTTTAGAGTTGTTACTAAGACAAAAAGTATGGGTTTGTTTTTATTTGTTTGTTTTTTAAGAAATAAAGATAATTTTGGAAAGAGAAGTTTCTGTTGAAAGATGAGGCCAAAATTCAGATTACAAAGGCTTTGAAAGAAAAAAGAGAAGATAAAGACACTGTGCATAGACAGTTTTTTTCAAAAATTCCAGCTGAAAAGGGAAAGAGAGGTACAGGACAATAGCTAGCAATAATGGCAGGTTCAAATATAAGTATTTTGGTTTTTAAAGATGAAGGAAATATGGACATGTTTGTAGGCAACAGGGGAAAAGCCAAGAGATAAAGACTGATGACTAGAGAGGAAGTGAGGTGATGAGAATGGGGCATAATAGTATAAATGAAATAACAAACAAAACAAAAAAATAAATGGCTTTTCTAGAGTAACAGTGGTGGTAGTAGTAAATTATACTTATGTAGCTCTTTAAGGTTTGAAAGGCAATTTATGTGTTATTTCATTTGATTCTCATAGAATCCCTACATGTAGGAGAAGAAGTATCCAATGTCCTTTAGTAAAGGGTAGTTTTTAAAATGCTGTCACCACAAGCAGAGATGGTCCCCTACACGCTCCAGAAGAGAGTCCCTTCCCAAAGGCACACATACTTTATAGAAGACACCATTCTGACACTCTGCTCCACCTCTCCATGGATCCCTATGCTCTTTGCAGATCTCTCTAAAATGAAGTAACTTCTCCTACACGATATGTACAAAAAAAACCACTTAACTATTTTCAGCCCTGAACTCCAAATTCCAGCCAAATAAGTCCACTTCCCAACAAGATATTCTATTTTCATAGCTTTGCACTGCCTGGCATGCACTCTCTTCTCATCTTTGCCTTTTAGAAATAGTACCTTCTTCTAACCCAAAGAGATAATAAGGAAAAATACCTATAAAAATATTCATAGCTGCACTCTGTGGTGGCAAAAAATTGGAAAATGAGGGGATATCCTTCAATCGGGGAATAGCTGAACCAAGTGTGGCACATCATGGTGATGGAATACTATTGTGCTGTAAGGAGTGATGATCTGGAGGATTTCTATATAAACTGTGAGAACCTCAATGAACTGATGCAGAGTGAAATGAGCAGAACCAGGGGAACATTGTACACAGAAAGTAAAATATTGTGGAACAATCCAATGTAATGAACTTTACTACTAATAGCATTGCAACAAGCCAGGACACTCCTAAAGGACTTATATAAAAGAATGCTAACCACACTGAAAGAAAGAACTATGGGAGCAGAAATGCAAAGGCAAAACATATGATATCACTTATCACATGTATATACAGGTATGTGATCTGGGGTTTAGGCTTTAAAAAATCTCTCTATAGCAAAAATGAATAATATGGAAAAAGGTATCAAGGGATAATATTTATGCAACCCAGTGGAAATGCTTGCTGGCTCTGAGAGAGGGGAGAGAAAATGAATCATGTAAACATGGAAAAATATTTAAAAATAAGATTTATTAATAAATAATTTTTTTAAAAAAATAGTAGCTTCTTTTAGAGCTTAGCTCTAAATATGAAGCTTTTACCAGTTTCCCAAGTTGTTAGTTCCCTCCCCTCCAATGAATATACTTTTGCATTTGGAATTCCAATTCCTCATTTGCTAAGGGAGAGAAAATGTGGAATAGCAGAAAGAGGGAGTCAATAGACCAGGATCCAAATCCCATCTTTAATGCTTACTACCTGTGTGACCATGAACAAACCACTTAATCCACTTAGGCTTGTTTCTTTACAAAATGGGGAGACTTAATTAACTGACCCCAGAAGGTCCTTAGAATAGGAGATTCAGAAGGGAAGGGATTGCTTTGTTCTTGCCTCAGTATCCCTATCACTTCCCAGTGCCTGATCCATAGTAGGCTAAACTGAATAAATAAATTCTAGATTTCCTTTGTCCCTAGTCTTTTCCATAGACACAAAAATGCAGACTCTTCCCTGGTCATTCACACAAAGACTGGAAGTCAGCACCAAAGTGTGAGAAAGATATGCTACTCCCTTAAAACACCCTCCATCATCTTGCTCTCACTCATCTCTCCTACAGCACCAGCTGCATTTCTAGATATGGGAAGCTTGTTACAATTAACACATTCTCAGCAAACTAAGCATCATATATCATAGTTTTAAAAATGACATGTATCTAAGTGTCAACATAAACAGTGAGAAAGTCATCATGAAAATGTTACTGTTTTTAATAGAAAAGGAGTGTGACCTTGTTTTTTCAACCCACAAATAAGAACTGGAGGAAGGCTGAAAATCCTTTAGTGGTTTGAACCAAATCAATACTGATCTCTCAGGCAGGAAACTGCTCTAACACACAAAGCCACTCAGACATCCTCCTGAAGCAGACAGGGAACCAGACATCCTGACGGAGAATCACGTAATCATTCCTAAGCAGCAAGCTGCACCTTACTTTGCAGCATACCTTTTCCCATCAATATTCAAAATTGCCATTATGAGCTATTCAACAGCCTTAGAGATCATTTCATGTTTAAAATAAAAACGTCAGCTGCATGAAAAAAAAATTTCACTAACCTCATCTAAATCTTAGCCCTGCTGTGGATAATTCAAGTGGAACGTCACTTAACCCTTCTGTGCCTGTTTTTACATCTCTAAAATGGAAATAATGATCTCTGCTCTACCAGCCACTGAGAAAAACTAGTAAAAAAAATGGAATCACATCCAATAAGCATTTATTAAGTGCCTAGCAAAGACGAGGCACTATTCTAATAATAGTAAGAGCTAGGCAATGAGGTGGTATAGTGGACAGGGCATGGGGCCTGGAGTTAGGAAGACTTGATTTCAAATCCTGCCTCAGACACTTACTAGCTATGAGATCCTGGACAAGTCACTTAACCTCTGTGTGCCTGTTTTCTCATCTATAAAATGGAAATAAAATTATTCCTTCCTTTCAGAGTTCCTGTGAAGATCAAATAAGATAACATTTATAAAGTACTTAATACAATGTCTGCCCCAAAAGTAGGTACTTAATACCTACCTTGGAATCAAGTTGTAACTTTATATGCCAAGTTGAGGAATTTTTAAAAAATTATTTCAGAAACAATAGAAGGCCACCAAAGGGGAGATTTGGTCAGACTTAAAATAAAAGCACTTAGGAAACAATTGTAGTGATTATTTCCATTCTTCTACAATTGGGATAAGGGAATACCTGCATAAAGATGGAGTTTCATTCACTACTATAGAGTTTATCCTTAGCAAAGTTCTGAGATAACATAATGAAAAAAATCAAAGAGAATAACATAAAGGGCTTTCTTTATACAGAAAAATAAATCAAGGACAAATAGTTGGAAGAATTAAAAATGTGTCAAAGTACTATAAGAATTATGTCAAAAGATCTTAAAACAATTCCAAAGGATTCATGATGAAAAATGCTCTTTATCTACAGAGGAAGAATTGATGGAGTCTGAATGCAGATTGAAGCAAATTATTTTTAACTGTATTTTTCTTGGTTTTTTTAAATCTGTGTGTTTTCTTTTTTAATATGGCTAATGTGAAAATATGTTTTGTATGACTACACATATATATCATATCAAATTGCTTGACTTCTCAATGGGTGGAGGGAAGGAGAGAATTGAAACTCAAAAAAAATTTTTAAAAACAAATGCTTAAAAAATTACATGTAACTGGAAAAATATAATAAAATATATTTTAAAGTGATAGATCTCAGAATAAGTTGAGGCTGGCAGTAATCTTGAATTATTTAGGACAATGCTAACTCACTTGGTTTTAGCATGCATTCTGTTTTTCCCCTCAAAGTAGCCCAAAATTGCTTATGCAGCAAAAGTGAAATATAACCAATTCTCATAAGGTTTAGGGAAAGAAGGAAATGTAGGCTTTACTTAGATCACTTCAGTCATTTTACAATGGAAGAAATTGAGACCTAGAAAGGAGAGGTGATTATTTTCCCCTAAGACCACCCAGTCAATAAGTAGGCAAACTATAATTT
This sequence comes from Gracilinanus agilis, assembly GCF_016433145.1. Lineage (NCBI taxonomy): Eukaryota > Metazoa > Chordata > Mammalia > Didelphimorphia > Didelphidae > Gracilinanus > Gracilinanus agilis. The sequence goes on along the minus strand of NC_058132.1, from coordinate 375,675,489 downwards.
TGATGTCAAGTTCTCTGACTCTAAATCCAGTATTCTTTCCAAACTACAGAAGAAATATGAGTTTTTCAAGGTGGACAATACAGAGACAATTCGCATATTGTTTCCACATGAATGAAATGTTTCTTTCTTAAGGGTTCCTTGATACTTTGAGAGATCTGTAATCTCAACAAGGTAATGTGCTCTCTCCAAGAATGTAGAGTACCATCCATCCATGCCTCCTCCACCCTGTCGAACTCTTGTCCACATTGTCTCAGAAACCTGAACAGTCCGCCCAATGCACTGTGGGCTTCTTCTAGATCTCTTCATATTCATAGATTCCAGAGAAGTATGCTGACTATCCACCAGCTAATCGCTGTCCTTGCTACAAGATCAGCCAATGATTTTTTTAAGTCCTATAAATATATCTGAGAGCATAATTTATGCCATTTCTCCTCTACAATTCCTCATTTGTAAACATAACCTTCTCCTGATCTCATGTAGTTCTCCACTGGCCTTTGGGAGAGCCTCAACTTCAATTCTTTGGAGACTGTACTAGTCCATGACTCATAGTCATAATACATGACTATGAGATTATAGCGATAGAAGGATGGGCATTTGTTTCAAGTAAAAACTTACAGTTCTTTAAAGAAGTGAACGATTTCCCAAAGGAAATTCAACCCACTCACCTTTTCTATTCTGGGTATAATTCATTAGCCATTAACCATATCTATCAAGATATATGTTCTCATGGAAAATTTCCCTAGTCATTCTCTATCCAACCACTTATCATTGTCTTCACTCACTTTGGTTTTCTTATGTGGATAATTTAGATCAAAATCTTTTGAGTGATAATGAATCTCATTCAAGATTCTGCAATGTTCTAGAGTTTGATAAAAATCAGTACATCATCTACAAATGGGAACATCTAAATGACCTTACCATCTGTGGAAAATTCTGATTCCATTTGGACTTTGAATAGACATCTTCCAATATAATAGGCACCACTTTCAGAAAGCAGTTATATTTCCCTGTTTTGTGCTTCACTTGACAATAATCGAAAAATTTTTGAGACATTGTTATTACCTCCAAAAAGTAACCAATATAATATTGGTAACTACTAACTATATCAACTGACAAATATTTAAACACCTACTTTGCTAGGCATTATATGCATACTTTCTCATCTCAAAATCTTTATGAGAATAACTGATGTACACATATAATGGGGGTGTCCTTGAAGAAAGTATGAAGTGGAGATGATAGGCAGTACTTACAAACAGTAAGAATAATAAATATGTAATATTTACATAGTGCTTACAATGTGCCAGTACTATGCTAAGAAAGAGCTTTGCAATTATTATCTCATTTAATCCCATACAAAATATATTCTATGATAGACCACATCTTTAGTTGAAATTTTAGCTGAAAGGAGTACAGAAGAAAAGACTCCACTTTGTTTATTCTGCATTGATTCAAATAAATGATTTCAATTAGTTCAACCAAATGCCACTTCTGAAGTTTTCTCTAAAATGATATTTCTCAAGCAATTGTCAAGATCATATAATATCTCACAAAAGACATAACAAGGAAAACTTTGTTTAATAGTCTTCTGATTATTATTTTATAGTGGGTTTTCTAAAACATTGTAAGATTAAAATGAGTTAACAGTGTGACTTAGAAGTACTTAAAAGCTACTATTATGAAGTATGCCCATCTCCAATATGATAGAACTCAGTTTTTAGACAGACTAGGATCCTGAGCCAAATCCAATAAACTAAATTTTAATAAGGATACAAAGTACTAGCCATGGGTCCAAAAATACAATTGTACCATAATAAGACTAGGGAAGTATGGATGGCAAAAAATGTGAAAATTTTTAGGGAGTTTTACTAGACTATAACAACAATGTGACTATGGCTCCCCAAAAGCTTGGGCTGTACCAAGAGACATGGCATCCAAAATAAAGAAGCCATTTTCCACTGTATTTTGTCCTAATTAGACCACATCTAGGATATCATGGTCAGTTCTGGCACCATATTTAAATAGAGAATAGGATGGGATGGTGCAAAGGAAAAAAAAAAACAGATCAGAGGACCTGGTTTCAAATCATGGCACTTATTGTCTGGGTCGTATTAGACAATTACCAAGCTCTCCAGGGGAACAGCTTCTTCATCCATAAAATGAAAAGTTTGGGCTAGATGTGCTCTAAGATCTCTTTAAGCTCTTAATCTATGAATCTAGGGGCAATTAGTTTGGTGAGAAGACTAAAAGGCATTCTGTATATGAATCAGTAGAAGGCACTGAGAAAGTTTATCTTGAAGAAGAGAAGTGATAGCAACAATGTGTAAGTATGCAGAAGAGGGGTTAATTTTGCTTCACTTAGTCCCAGTGGCAGAACAAAGATGTAGAGTGAAGAAATTTTGATTTAAAGTAAATGGCACTTCTGGCACTGCAATAATGCAGCAGCCTAAAATAATTCATTTACTGCCTCCCTTAAGCAGAAAGAATAACTGCATTTCTGTATTAATCATCCTTTGAGGGTGTGTTATATCTCATTTCTCCACCAGATGGAGCTCCCTTTGAACCAATAAGAGTGGCCAACTTAGTTCCTTTTAGGTGCATTAGAGAAAAGCCCTCCACCCACTCCATCAACCACCAAAGGAATATAGTATCCCTCTTTGGTCACTAGAGTCAACCAATGCCCCGGGTGCTCCCTGTCTTAAATGGTATTAAGACTTCAAGTAACAGCAATGAGTGGTTTAAACAGATGGTGATGAAATACAGAGAAAAAAAGAGCCCAAGATAGGAAATAAAATATTATTCAAAATATCAAAAATATGAAATCAACTATCTGTACATAACTCTCCCCCACCATCCCACATTTTGACTTTCCTCTCTTATCACAACCTTCCACAGTAACAGGATGAAGGTACTCAACATACAGTGTCTAAAACAAAATTGGTGGGGAGGGGTGGAAATGGAAAGAAAAAAAGTTAACTAATCATACCTAGAGCCATTCACACAGTCATCTCTTAGAAAACTCCTTGTTCTTCAAGTTTATATGTGGAACTACCAAGTCCATTTCTCCTATATATATTGGATAGATAGGATCAAAAGACAGAAAGTATATTCTGGACTCCATCTCAAGGTTAAGAAATAGAACAGGGGCTTTTGGGTGACATGTGTAAGAGAAAATAGTCTTTCTCTGCTTTTTCACCAATCCTCATGATTCTCAATAGCTGGAAGCATCCAATACTCTGAACCTTCTCTCCTTTTATCACTCATCTCTGCTCCAATATATAAATTGTCTCCTACAAGTTGGTCTCTAAGAGTCCGGTCTGGTGGCAGGAACTACCAGTTCCCTGAGAGTCACAGAGCAACCCCAGAAGACTAACTTAAAGATTCATGATGGTCAGCAAGCCCACTTCCAGTGACAGCCACCAATCATAACAATGACCCCCTACATGGTTAAAAGGAACTCCAAGTCTCTAAGGAAATAAAGAAAATATTGAATGCTAAATTATATTTCTTATCTCATTTAATTCTATTATATAGTGTCCTGCCTATTTCAAATGTATGCAACATTTCACAAATTCCCAACATTTCACAAATCCTGTTTCAAAATTTCTGCAGCCCCAAATTCTTACAGAGAAAAACCAACAAAACAAAAACACAGTTCACAAAAGGGAAAATTCCTTATACTTAGAGAGTCCAAACATGAAGGCGGCTACCATAAAAGTTAGTGTATTCTTTCTCAATGTAGGTTTTCAAAAGGAGGCCAAAGGACTTTTTGTCATTGATAATACAGAACACTAGGTATAGCTAGTCAAATGTAATCAAAGATCCTAAGCCATTATTGAATTTTTAATAGTTTTTAGAGAAAGGAGAATTTCATGTATATAAAAAGAATCCTAACAGGAAACAAAAATCAGGAAAGGAACCTATAATAAAATTGACTGACCTACACACAAATTCACAAATTATGAATGTAACATCAGCTTTAATAGCCCCCCCAACAAGAACAATGACATACTTTTACCAAATTTTAAGAGGGAATATAATATTGTATTGTGTAAATGGAATTGACTCTAACCCATTCATAGTCAAAACTCTACTTAAACACTAGGCATAGAGATGATATCATCCCCACCTCCCTTAGTGGGGAGGGGAGATGAGTTACCCACACGTGACAATAAGTAACAAATCAAGAACAAGGGACTGCCCTTTGGGCAGTCCAAATCAGTGCAGAGGCTGCCATTTGTCCACTTGAATTAGAGGTGGACCCACAGGAAGTGACAAGAGACACTATCTCTTCAAGTATGTTGGTTACTTCCTGCTAAGGGAGTTCCTGCTTTGAACTTGGTGCTGAAAGATCTCGAGGGAGACCTCAGGCAGCTTCTACTCAGAACGGTCAGGTGAGTAAGTTAGGCTGACTTCCTTGGGCCTACCTTGGCGTTTTCAAACTCTGCCTTAAGTAGGCTTATAGCCTCTTTGATTTTTAAGGTCTTGTGGCTTGTAGCCTAGTTTAATTAGCCTTTTAACCTTCTCTCTCCGTCCAGGTGGCCTGGACTATCCTCTCCCTCTCTCTTTATTTCCTTACCTTTTACCTTCCTAATTGTAAATAAACTATCTTAAACCCGATCCTGACTTGGGTCTATTTTAATTACGGAATCAATCTGAATTGTTGATTCCTGGCGGCCACACTTTAATTATATGTCTATAAATACCTAAAATCTCCCTCTTACAGTATAATTGTAGATAACAACTGTCTTTGAAAAGTCTGTGACAGGGGCAGTCAAAATGGCATAGCATAGGCAGAAACTCACCTAAACTCTTCTACTATTCCCCTCAAAACTACTTAAAATAAAGCCTCATATTGAATTCCGGAGCAGCAAAGCCAAGGAAAGGTTGGAGTGAGACATTTTTTTCCATCCAAGATATCTAAGGAGGTCAAGAGGAAAGGTCTGTCACACTTTAGTGGTGGTCATACACATCAACACCAGTTGAAGGCAACTTTAATAGCAGAAGCTTTGGGAGATAGTAAGGGGTCAGATAATTGGTCAGAAGGTGATTACAGGGGACTCTTTGCTTGCACTGGGTTCAGGATCTTGTTACACTGAGTACACAAAGTCCTGGATCATAGTTCCATGGTTCCTACCTGGGTGGAGAAGAGAAGCGGTCTCTCACAAGAGAGCAAAAACCCTAGCGTTTGCACCATAGGAGAGCAAGGGACCTGGTCATAGTTCCAGGGCTAAAAGGAGCACAAGCACTTGTAGTTGAAGAGTAACAAGGTCCTTTCCTTGGTAAAGATGAGAGCACAGGCCAGGAAAGCAATGACTACACATTTTCTTGTGTCATATCATTTAAAAAAAAAAAAAACAGAAAAAATTCAGACCCCCAGAACTAGCTCTGAAAACAGCAGCACGAAAAACCTGAAGCATGGGATATTTGCCCCAAGAAGAGAGGCCAACCTTAACATGAAGTTAAAAGTCAAGAAACAGCCTGGGGGAAATAAGCAAACAACTGAAAAAGAACCTGACCATAAAAATCTACTGTGATGACAGGAATACCAAGACACAAACTCAGAACACAACAATGCCAAAATAGCTAAAAGCAAATCCTCAAAAAAAAAATGTGAATTAGACAGAAGCCCAATAAGAATTCCTGGAAGATCTCAAAAAACAATTTTTAAAATCAAATAAAAGAGGTAGAGGGAAAAATGGGAAAAGAAATGAGAGTAATGCAAGAAAATCATGAAAAGAGTCAAACACTTAGAAAGGAGACACAAAAATTACTAATGAAAACAATACTTTTAAAAGCAGAATTAGCCTAGTGGTAAAAAAGGCATAAAAATCACTGAAGAGAACTCTTTTAAAAACAGATTTGGCCAGATTTTGCTCATTGAAGAAAATAATTCCTTAAAAATTAGAATTGAGAAAGTGGAAGCTAATGATTTCATGAGACATTGAGAAACAATCAAACAAAGTCAACAGAATGATAATGTGAAATAGCTCATTGAGAAAACAACTTACATGGAAAATAAATTGAGAAGCAAAAATTTAAGAATTATTGGACTGCCCAAAAGCCATGATAAAAAAATCCTAGATATTATATTTCAAGAATTTATCAAGAAAGGAAACTCTCCTGATAGCCTGGAACTAGAGAGTAAAATAGAAATTGAATGAACCTACAAATCACCTCCTGAAAGAGATTGCCAAACGAAAACTAGCAGGAACATTATAGTCAAATGCCAGAGCACCCAGGTCAAGGAGAAAATATTGTAAGCAGCCAGAAAGAAACAATTCAACTATTGTGGAGCCACAGTTGAGATCACACAAGATTTAGCAACATTCTCTTTAAAGGATGGAAGATTTGAAGTATATTCTGGAAGAGAAAGGAGATAGTACTACAACCAAAAATAGCCTACCCAACAAAACTGAGTATAATTCTTCAGGGAAATATATATATATATTATATTTATTTGTTTGTTTGTTTGTTTATTTATACACACACACACACACACATATATCATAGAAGGAGAGGACTTTCAAGCATTGCCATTGAAAAGATCACTATTTAATAGAAAATTGAACATTCAAACAAAAACTCCAGAGAAGTATAAAAAGATAAACATAAAAGAGAAATCATAAAAAAAACTCAATAAGATTAAACTGCTTACATTCCTACATGGGAAGATGATACTTGTAACTCCTAAGAACTTAATCATTATTAGGAAATTTAGAAGGAGTATACATAGACAACGGGTATGAGTACAAACTGACTATGATAAATTTAAATAAATTTAAGGGATCAGAAAGAAGGATGCTAATCAAAGGGGGAAGGGAGAAGAATGGAGTAAATTATCTCACATAAAGAAGGGAAGGAAGCTCTTTTATAGTGAAGGGGCTATATGGGAGAGATATCAGGCATTGCTTAAACATTACTCTCATCAGATTTGGCTCAAAGAGGGAATAACATACACATTCATTTGCATATAGAAATCTAGATAGAGAAGAGGAGAAGAGTTGAGGGAGCTATTATAAGGGAGTATATATAAAGGGAGGCAAGGAGGCAATAGTCAGAAGCAAAACAGACTTCTGAGAAGGGACAGGATAAAAATAGAGGGAGAAAGATAAAAGAAAGAAAATTGGATGAAGGAAAATACACAGTAATCATAACTATGAATTTGAATGGTATGAACCTACCCATAAAAAGGAAGAAGATAGCAGAATGGATTCAAAATTAGAATGCCAACAATATGTTGTTTATAAGAAATACACTTGAAACAGAGACTCATGCAAAGTAAAAATAAGGGGTTGGAGCAGAGTTGTATGTTTCAAAGTATGCTTCAGTTGAAGTTTTTAAAAAAGCAAGGAAAGAAATAATGATCTTATACAAAGTAATAGCAAAAATAGACTTAATTAAAAGAGAAGCATTGAAATCACATCTTGCTGACAAGAACCAAAGAAAATGAAGTAATTCCAACTCTAACCATATATGCCCCAAATTGCATGCATCCATATCCTTAAAGGAAAAGTTAAATGAGTTACACAAAAAATAGTAAAACTATACTAGGAAGGGACCTCAACATTCCCCTCTCAAAATTAGATAATTCTAATCATAAAATAAATAAGAAAGAATTTAAGAAGATTAATAGAATTTAAGAAAACCTAGATACGATAAACGATAAACTGCTAGAGAAAATTGAACAGGAATAGAAAGGAGTACCACTTTTTTTTCAATTCTATATAGCACCCTCACAAAATGATCATGTATTAGGAAATATAAAAACCTCAGAAATTCTGAGAAGCAGAAATATTAAATGCATCCTTTTCAGACCATGGTGTAATAAAAAAATTACATTCAATAAAGGGTCATGGAAACATGATTAAAAATTAATTGGAAACCAAATCATCTAATCCTGAAGAATGAAAGGTAGGCAAAAGAAAAATCATAGAACCAATAAATAATTTAATTAAAGAGAATAATAAAAATGTGACAACATACTAAGGTTAATGGGATGCCACCAAAGTAGTACATAAGGGGACATTTATAACTCTATCTGCTGAGAAAGTATGAAGATAATTCTGGTCATTTGGGCTGCCAGCCTAAGAGAGTTAAATGGTGAGACTGTTTCTAGAACTGAACTCACATCAGCAATGGCAGTGATGGTTAAATGATTCTGACTCTAATTTTCTTCATATATACATTGTAAATAATAATTTGTGTTTTTGATTTAATGTCACATTATAAATAAACTACAGAGCCAGTTTTTCTAATGGGATAGGACCACTGCTCCCAGTGAATAGATTGATGAAATTGAATGATGGAGAGAAGGAAGGGATTCAATTCTTACTTTATTTCTGTTTTATTTCCCAAAGAGAACAAATTTTGAAGAGGAAAAATAATAAAAAGGCCTAAAAGAGAGTTAAAATTCATGTTAATATGTAGATAGTGAGAAAATCTATAAACCCTTGATGAACTGAAGTCACCAGCCTCAAATAATCTATATCCCAGGCTATTGAAAGAACTGGCAAATATGATTGCAAGTGGCATGAAAATTTTAAAAGTAGACAAAGAACCTAAAAAGGACAAATGCTGACCCAATTTTCAAAAAAGGGAAGACTATAATATTGCAGACTTTAAGTCAATGTTTGACTTTAATTCCTGACAAAATTCTAGAATACACAATTACAGAGATGGTTAGTAAACACCTTTAAAACAAAGATTTTGTTACAAATAATCAGCCTGTCTGCATCAAGAATGAGATTTGTTAGAATTGCTCTCATCTTTTTTTTTTACAAAATTACTAAATGATAAAATTTGCTGAAGATTATAGATAGTGTTTACCTCAATTTTATCAAAACATTAGGTAATCAGCAGTCATCAAAAAAATGTGGTAATGGCTAAGAGACAGAAGGGAGGATCAGTAGAATAGACTTGGGGTAAGTGACATCAGCAAGACAGTGTATGATAAACCCAAAGAGCCCAACTTTGGGGACAAAAATCCACTATTTGACAAAAACTGCTGAGAAAATTGGAAAACAATATGGGAGATATTAGGTTTAGATCAACATCTCACACCCTACACCAAGATAAATTCAGAATGGGTGAATGACTTGAATATAAAGAAGGAAACTATAAGTAAATTAAGTGAACACAGAATAGTATACTTGTCAGATCGATGGGAAAGGGAAAATTTTAAAACCAAGCAAGAGTTAGAAAAAATTATAAAATGTAAAATAAATAATTTTGATTATATTAAATTAAAAAGGGTTTGTACAAACAAAAACAATACAATCAAAATCAGAAGAGAAACAACAAACTGGGGAAAAAAAATTTTATAACAGAAGTCTCTGACAGAGGTCTAATTACTCAAATATACAAGGAGCTAAATCAATTATATAAAAAATCAAGCCATTCTCTAATTGATAAATGGGTAAGGGATATGAATAGGCAATTTTTCAGATAAAGAAATCAAGACTATCAATAAGCACATGAGAAAGTGTTCTAAATCTCTAATAATTAGAGAAATGCAAATCAAAACAACTCTAAGGTACTACCTCACACCTAGCAGACTGGCTAAAATGATAGCAGGTGAGAGTAATGAATGCTGGATGGGATGTGGCAAAATTGGGACATTAATGCATCGCTGGTGGAGTTGTGAACTGACCCAACCATTCTGGATGGCAATTGGGAACTATGCCCAAAGAGCTCTAAAAGACTGCCTGCCCTTCCATCCAGGCATAGCATTGCTGGGTTTGTGCCCCAAAGATATCATAGATAAACAGACTTGTACAAAAATATTTATAACCATGCTTTTTGTGGTGGCAAAAAACTGGAAAATGAGGATATACCCTTCAATTGGGGAATGGCTGAACAAATTGTGGTATATGCTGGTAATGGAATACTATTGTGCTCAAAGGAATAATAAACTGGAGGAATTCCACATGAACTGGAAAGACCTGCAGAAATTGATGCAGAGTGAAAGGAGAAGAGCCAGAAGAACATTGTACACAGAGACCAATACACTGTGGTAAAATAGAAGGCAATGGACTTCTGTACTAGCAGCAATGCAATGACCCAGGACAATTCTGAGGGATTTATGGAAAAGAATGCTACCCACATTTAGAGGAAGAACTGTGGGAGTGGAAACACAGAAGAAAAACAACTACTTGAACACATGGGTTGAGGCGGACATGATTGGGGATGTAGACTCGAAACTACCACACCAATGTAACTATCAATAATATGGAAATAAGTCTTGATTGATGACACATGTTAAAACCAGTGGAAATGTGCGTTGGCTATGGAGGGGGTGAAAGAGGGGTGACAGGGAAAGTTAAAACATGAATCATGTAACTATGGAAATTTTTTCTTAAAAAATAAAATATTTAAATAAAAAAACATTAAGTAATATGTCTCATGGTTTTGTTCTGTTTTGTGTTTACAAAATGGAAACATATGAGCTAGATAATAGTATAATAAGGAGAATTCAAAATTGATTGAGTGACTGGCCTCAAAATACAACTATTAATGATTTGCTATTAGTTCAGAAGATCTCCAATGGAATGAGAACCCAAGGGACTTGCATTTTGTGGTGGCCCTTTTGCTATTTAACTGTTTTTGCAGCTAGATGTATAAAAGTATGAATAGAATATTTATAAAAATTACATATGACACAAATTTGAAAGAGAAAGTTAACATTGAATGACAGAGTCGGGATTCAAAAACAGCTTGAGAGTTTAACAGTGGGCTTAATCTAATAAAATGGAATTTAATAGGGCTAAATATCAAGTCTTGTATTCGAGGTAGAAAAATCAACTTCAAGAGTACAAATTAGGGGAAACCAATAATCTGCCTGGAAAAAGATTCTGGTGTTTTTGTGGATTGCAAGTTAATTTTAGCAGTTTTTGCCAAGAAAATTGCATAATTGATTATCAAGAAAACTAATGCAATAATAAAAAATGTTGAGAAAGATGATTTCAGGAAGACCCGGAAAAGCCTGCATGAACTGATGCAGAGTGAAGAACTAGAAAAACATTGTACATAGTAACACTACTCATTCTAACACATTCATACTAAATCCTACCTGTAAGAAAGTAAAAAATTCATAATGAAAGCTGAGTTTTGTGCTTCCATACATGAAGTTAAAGTAAGGAGATACTCCAAAAGTAGCAATCCAGATTTTGCTTTAAGGCTGCAATTGAGGGGAAATCTAACACATCCTAAAGTAGTTCATTCCATTTCTGAACAAAAATTAGCATTTTTCTTTGAGACTTTATTTGTGGCTGTTTCACATTGTTGACTTCTTCTGAGTTTATGTCTTATCTTCCCTGCCACCATAGTAGCTTTTTATGTTCAAATTCCTGTTTTTATGATTTGCTATTTTTCCAGCCTATTTCTTAACTTTGAACTTCACATTAATGTTGGGGTCTGTTCACTTGAGGATAGAGAAGCATTGTCCCAAACTTCAGGCTTTTTAGTGTTGCTGTTCTAGTTCTGGAAGTGTACAAGTTTTCAATGCTTTCAAAATGGTGCAGTCCAAGGAGGAGATGGAGTCATTGCTCAATTGTCCTGTGGCTTCTTCTTTATCCCTCTAAGGGGCCTCTAAGGCCCCATTCCTTTGCATCCACTAGCATTCCTCTTTGTCTTGAAACTGAGACCAAGGCCCCTACTCTCTTGTGACCAACCACCAGTGTTCCTCTCTGACTTAGAACTGTGACCCAGAATGGGCAATAGAGTTGTCAATCAGTGCCAGCTGTACCTGGTGCCAGCAAGGGGGCTTCTGGAATCACTTTGACCAATTGTTCAACTCCCTTACTGCCTCTGGACAAAAATCTCCCAAAGCTGCTATTGCTGGGGTAGCTGTTGCTGCCACAGTGTGTGTGGGCTCTAGACAGGCCTCTAACATAGTGACACAAAATTTTCCTGCCAACCTCTAAGTTTTCTTCAGCCAAAAAAATGTCTCACCCTGACTTTTTGTTCACTCTGCCCATTCAAAATTTGATTTGAAGCACTGTTTTAAAGTTGTTTGGAGAGAAATATTGAAAAATTTCACCTGGATTGCCTCTAGTCCACCATCTTGGCTATGCCCCATCCCTTCCTAAGGCAGATCAGGAATTACTCATGGCTCCTCACTTTTAAGACTTTAAGTCATTCTCCTCTGTAATGATAAGAACAAAGGTTTTGCAAATAGAGATACTTAACAGTGTGTATCATTTTCATCTCAAAATGCCTCTGTTGCAAGTTAAAATATTCTTTCTGAATCTATATAAAAGAAATTTTTTCTGGTCTATTTCTTTAAAAAAAAGAAAAATATTGAATTTATTATATTATTGTCATAATGAATAATCATCCTTCCCACACACACACAAGTTCTCTTGTTTTGAAATACAATGAAGCCAAACAAACAAATTAACACGGCAGTTACATTGGACGATATATTCCTTATTTGGGACCTATAATTTATCATCTCTAATGAGAGGTGGAAGACACACTTCCTGGTCCACTTCTACTCATTTTCTTACTCAATATTTCTCTTGCATTCAAATGTATTTCCTAATTTCTCCCTGTGATGCTAGATTTTGCTTCTCCAAATGACTCAAGTCATTTGTTCTTATTTCTTTTTCTATTATATACAAATTTTCCTTGTTATTTCCTTTTCAAATTATTACATTCCTCCTTAATTGCATTAATAATCTTTCTTATAGAAATGATTACCCAAAATACACAGGCTACTCATGCTTCCCTCTTAATCCTTTGTGACTTTTGCTCTTGGACAAATTTCCCATATATATTTTCCACCAGGTCATCAAATGTGAAACTGGCAGATTTTCAGAAATCTTTTTCCTTCTTCCTAATGTAGTTTTCCAAGCTATACTCTTGCTGAATGAAGTACTCCCTCACCTCTTTCTGCATGTCATTTCTAATTTCCTTTATCCATCCAAATATGTCTGCCAATGTTTTACAGTAAGACTCACACCTGGAATACTTCAATTCAACTAGAGTTCATTTTATTCTATTCCAGTTTTCACAAACGCTCATATATGGAAAGCTAACAGGGATCAGAGACCATTTAATCCAAATCCTGCATATTTTAATTTTAGGGAACGGAGGTTCAGAAAAGTTAAGTGACTTGCTCATAGTCACATAGATAATATCAGAAACTGGACCAAACTCTTTGCAGTCACTTGCAAATATCAACTAAGACAAACCCAAAGCCTATACAGTAAAAACACAAAAACTATACAGAATAAACACAAACATCAACTCTTTAAAAGAACAGGGGATTTTCCTGGCCTCCCAAATAAATCAAATTTAGATACTGTTGAAACTGAAATAAAATGAGTGCACATTAACATTAACATAAAACATCTACATGTAGCAGGCATGATAGAGCCGCTAGGTGGTACAGTGGACAGAGTGCCAGGCCTGGAGCCAGGAAAGCTCATCTTCATGAGTTCAAATCTGGCCTCAGACATTTACTAGCTATGTGACCTTGGGCAAGTCACTTAACCCTGGTTGATTCAGTTTCCTCATCTGTAAAATGAGTTGGAGAAGGAAATGGCAAACCACTCCAGTATCTTTGTCAAGAAAACCCCAAATGGGGTCAATGAAGAGACAGACACTGAAATGACTGAACAAGACAGCGCAATTCAGTGCATCACCAGGGAGGATACTACAATGACAGCACGGCTAACTACACATGGGACACATTTCTAAAGTATGGGCAAATCCATAGTTCATAGCAATCAATTAAAAGCAACAAAGCAAAGGGGGCAGCTGGGTAGCTCAGAGGGTTAAGAGCCAGGCTTATAAACAGGAGGTCCTGGGTTCAAGTTCGACCTCACTTTTCAGCTATGTGACCCTGGGTAAGTCACTTGACCCCCATTGCCTACCCTTACCACTCTTCTGCCTTGGAGCCAATATACAGTATTGACTCCAATACGGAAAGTAAGGGTTTAAATAAATAAATAAATAAATAATAAAAGTAACAAAACAAAGCCAGCTACAACACTATCAATACATCCATATATAAAAATACAACTTACGGGCAAGCAGAAGCATATATGCAAACAACAGGCATTGTCATAGCATGAAAATTACACAAAACATAAGCAAATGAACATTATAGCCAATTAAGAAACAAATATAGTCAAGCATACAAAACAATTCACATGTATAACAGTAAATGCACCATTTACATTTAAGACATATTTCACATGGGCAATCTCTAGTATCCCCACCTATATACAGGTATAACTGCATCTGCAGGTTTATCTGTATCATCAAAAGTTAGCCTGATGACTGGTCTAATGGACCTAGTTCTCTTATCATTCACCAATCTGTGCTGCTATACCAGAGCAACTAATTGGTATAGACTGACCATCAGGATCATTATAGACTCATTTTTTTTTACGCCTGGACTGTCTTCCATGTCAGGGTGACCATCAGTATGTTTGAACTCTATGGGTTAAATCTGTACCCTAGAAGTCTCTTAAGCAGTTAGTTTTCCAAAATAAAGGAGTTGCCTCTCGGTTCATTTCTCCTGCCCTGCAATAATTCAGTCTCCTTTAAAGCCCCAATTAAAACCATATCTTCTACTAGAATCCTTTCCTGGACCTTCTTATTTTCAGTGCCTTATCTCTTTTTTTAGCCTATTTAACTTGAAAATAGATAGTTTGAACATATTTGTTTATTCTACTCTCCCCTATTCCTCCACCACATTTAGATTGTGAGTTCCTTGAGATCAGGGGTAGTTTTTTGTTTCTTTGTGTATCCCCTGAGTTTAGCAAAGTGCCCAGCACATAGGAAACATTTAACAAAAAGTCTAGATCACTTGACTTGAGTGGGTTGGCACAACTTGGAAAAGCACATATTTCCCTGTGACAATAATGTTCTTTCAACTAACAACAAAACACATAGCAACCAGCAAAACTAGAAGGAGGGGGATAAACATTGCAAAGACATCTGTTGAGCTCAAGACAAAGACAAAATACAAGATATTGGCTTAGCAGAGCTCCTTAGGTTTTCTATAAACTAACAGCTGGTAGAACTCTGTCTAATTCAATTCAATGAACAAGTTTGGTTTGGGACCAGAGCTGTGATTTCATTCCTATTGGAAATCCTTGGTAAAGAAACTCACCCTCCCAATATAGACCTGCTGCTGTTTTGAAATTTAGTGTTTGGAGACTTGCCTGGGACTCTGAGAGGTTAAGTGACTTGCTGGGGGATCCACTGATAATAGGAGTCAAAAATTTATGAAGCACTTATTATGGGGCAAGCCCTGTGCTAAATAATAAGGAGACCACTATAAAAAGGAAAGCATCTGGGCCTTCAAAGGGCTCGCATTATATTGGGATAATGTATGTCAAGCTCTTTAAAAACTTTAATATGCTCTATAAATGTTAGGTATTTTTTATGCTTTTGCTTTTGCTTTGAATCTCTAGTACTGACATAGTACCTGGTACATAATAAATGTCTTTTGCTTGTTACTTGCTGCATGATGGTTGTGTGGTAGTGGTGGTGATGATGGTGACTGTGATTCAAATTAATAATTATCACCTGTTTTATCAATCAATAAGCAAGCATTTATTTAGCTCTTACTATATTGTAAGCATTATGCTAAGTGCTAAAGTTACAAAGACAAAAAAAAAAAGTGCCTGACCTCAAACGGCTCATATTCAAATATGAGGTAGATATTATTCATTTGTTAGATTAAAATTCCCAGGTATCTCCCTCCCTTCCCTCCCCACAGTAGAGAAGGCATCATTTGACCAAAAAAAGTAAATATAGATATATGTATATATATATATGTATGTATGTATGTATGTATAATATATATAAGTATGTCTTGTTTGTTTCTATTTATAAGTTCCTTCTCTAGAGGTAGGCATACACACGTCATTCTTCTAACACTATTCCTGTTGTGACATATAATGTTCTCTTGGTTCTACTCATTTCACTCTTCATAATTTCATGTGTCTTTCCACTTTTTAAAAAATCCATCTGCTAGCAAAAGAAATAGAAGCAGGAGAACATTGTACACAGAGACAGCTACACTGTGGCACAATCAAATGTAATGGACTACTACTACTAGCAGCAATGCAATAACAATCCAGAGGAATTTAGGAGAAAGAATGCTATCCACATCCAGAGAAAGAACTGTGGGAGTAGAAACACAGAAGAAAAACATGTGATCAATCACATAGTGTGATAGGGATGTGATTAGGGTTTTGATGTTAAAGAATAGCTCTACTGCAAATATGAATAACATGGAAATAGGCTTTGAACAATGATACATGTATAACCTAGTGGAACTGCTCATCAGCTCAGGGGTGGGGAGAGACAGGAGGGGAGGGAAAAAATATGAATCATGTAACCATGGAAAAATATTTTAAATTAATTAATCTGCTTATTTCTTATAATGCAGTAGTCTTCCATTACAGTCATATACCATAACTTATTTAGCCATTCTCAATTGATGGGCATCCCTCAATTTTCAGAGATAGCATGAATATATGTTATTATATCTAGAATATATACAAAATGAATACAAGAAAGTTTGAGGGTGGAGTGCTGTAGCAATTATGTAACCAAGAAAGACTTCATGGAGAAGGTTAACTCTGTAGCTGCATCTTAAAGAAAACCACAGATTCCAAGAAAGGGGGAAAAAGCAGTAATATGTAAAAAGACTGGAAAGATAGGAAAAGGCCAGGTTTCAGAGACCAAACTGGGGTTATATTTGATACTATAAGTAATAGGTAGTTACTGATGTTTATTGGTGGGGAGGAGTGTTTATTGGGTGCAAAGTGGCATGATCAAATTGGCAATTGAGGAAAATTATTTTAGTTCAGAGAGGCTTAAGAGAGGGAGATGAAAAAAGAGGCTTTTGTCGGTAGTCCAGAGAGGAGGTGATGGTAGCCTGACTGAGAGTGATGGCTACATGAGAAGAGAGAAAGAGATGTATTAAGACAGAAGTTGTGAAGATAGGAACAAGATTTGGCAACTGATTAGATATGGGATTAGGGGTTTGGGAAAGGTGGTAGAAGAAGATAAATGAGTTCTGTTTTGGATATGCTGAGTTTGAAATGCTTACTGTGCACCAGTTCAAAATATATCCATTAGGTAGTGCATGATGTGAGCCTGCAGAGAAACTAGGGATGGCCCTATGAATCCAAGAATCATCTGCATAAAGATAATTAAGGTCGTGGTAACTGATGACATCACCAAATGAGAGCATTTAGAAGAAAAGTGAACAAAACCCAGTACAGAGTCTGGGGTTGTGGCCACAATTAGTAGGTATGTCATCCAAAGAGGCCTGAGAAAGAGTAGAATAGTAGGAGAAAAACCTGAACAGAGTGTTGTGAAAGTGTCATGAAAACCCAGATCTGAAAGCATCGGGAAGGAGGAAGTGGCCAGTGGAGCCAAATGTTTTAGAGATGTCAGGGGAAAAGAAGATGGCAAAAAGGAATGAGGTTCAGCAATTAAGAAATTATATCAACTTTCAAGAGAGCACTTTCAGTTGAGAGATGAATACTCTGATCAAGAAAATGATCTAAGACAATTCCAAAGGACCTATGGTA
The DNA here is from genome assembly GCF_016433145.1 of Gracilinanus agilis. Taxonomy (NCBI): domain Eukaryota; kingdom Metazoa; phylum Chordata; class Mammalia; order Didelphimorphia; family Didelphidae; genus Gracilinanus; species Gracilinanus agilis. The sequence continues at coordinate 375,657,922 of NC_058132.1, read as the reverse complement.
AAAAATGCTATCTACCTTCAGCGAGAGAGAACTGATGAACTCTGAGTGGATAGTGAAGCTTTTTTTTTGGCTTTATTTTTCTTATTTATTTTTGTAGGTGTATTCTTTTACAACATGACTAATATGGATTTTGAATGACTTCACATGTATAATAAATATTATTACCTATCTTCTCAAAGTGTTAGGGAAGTAGAGGAGGAGGGAAAGAATTTGGAACTCATTTTTTTAAAAATGAATGTTTAAAATTTTTAAATGAAATTGGGAAATATTTAACAAAATAAACAAAAGTATTTTTAATTCTAGTATTAATTTCTTTAATGAATTCACTCTATTAACATATTATGTATGACAAAGAAAAAAATAACATCATGATATAATGAATAAGGGTGGGTTCAAATTTTACTCCAGACACTTACTAGATGATCTTGGAATTGATGGCCTTTAATGATATTTCTAATTTTTTCTAGAATAGTATAGTTTTCCTGGGACTTCAGATAAGCAACTCATATTTACAGTGGCATTTGTAATATCCCTTTAAGATTCTCAATGCACTTTTTAAAAAGATAAATAAAATATGTCTTTAAGAAATAAATGCTTGTTTCCTACATCTCCCTTCTTCCCTGAATTTATGAGAACAGTTTTCTCATGAAGAGTCAGCCTGAATTGATAAGAGCAGTTTTCTCATTTAGAGTTCCCTTTGCCAATGAAATCCTAGATCCAGTACCAAGAAAAGAGATTAACTGATGAGAGATAAGTCCTAAAGTATAGGCCAGTTTGGAAATTTGGAAGATATGCCTCTAATGTATAAGAGCTATATAACCATGGGAAAATCACTTAACCTCAAACAACTCTCTAATATTGTAAGTGACCAGTTGTCTCCATTGGTACATGGAATTTCCTTGCTAGGGTGCCCCCTATGCCAATGAAATCATAAATCAGTCTCGTCCCCATCCCAAAAAAGTATATAGTATATAAGTGTGTTTTTAAATACATTACATTACATTTATATTATAGGAATAGTACCTTACTAAGTACTTTCTTTATTTCATTTGAGCCTAAAAATCCTTTGAGGTAGATAATATAGGTATTATTAGCCCCATTCTACAGATGAAGAAACTGAGGTCAAGAAAAGTAAAGTGATTTGCTTAGTGTCATACAACAAGTAAAGGCAAGACAAGGAACGCAAATCTGGGTCTTCTGGCTCCAGATCTAATGTTCTTTACATTATATTGCTTCTTTAGGAGGGAAGCATAATATGCTATCCATCTCTAAAACCTTATGTTTAAAAATATTCAGGATACTGTCTGGGGGTAAGACTATCAATTTGTTTTACTAGTTTTTAACCAATAAATTGGTGTTCTACATGGGTTGATACAGACATGATTCGGGATGTAGACTCAAAACAACCACACCAATGCAACTATCAATAATATGGAAATAAGTCTTGATCGATGGCAAATGTTAAAACCAGTGGAAATGTGTATCGGCCATGGGTGGGGGGGGGTGCAGGGGGATGAAGGGGAAAGTAAAAACATGAATCATGGAACCATGGAAAATTTTTCTAAAAAATAAAATTTTTCATGCAAAAAAATAAATAAAAAATAAATTGGTGTTCTATGATCCTCTTGAAAATCAAAAACCAGGAAATTCCTTCATTCAGTTCTATATATACAAATTGGAAGCTCATTATTACTTTGACATTCCAAAATCTGATTGGCAAATGCTTCATGAGAAAATGGATTTAGAAATCTCAACTTCTCCTTCATTACTTCATCTTAGGAGAGTGGAGTCTTTGCCTAAAAAAGGAAAACATCAGCACACCCTTCCACCAGCCACATAGCTGACCCATTATACTTTCACATGGGTTAAAGTTCAACATGACTGATCAGCTTTGCCTTTATTTTTTTTTAAGATTATCAAAAGAAAAATATAAGTATTAGCCCCATTCTACAGATGAAGAAATTGAGGCAAAGAAAGGTAAGGTGATTTGTTTAGTAACATATAACAAATACAGGAAAGACATGGACAAGGAAAGACATAGGAAAGACAGAGACATCTAATAGTTCTGGGGGTGAGAGAAACCTTAGTTTGGAAGAAGGTTGTTTCAGCCTGACCTTGGAATGATAAGAGAAAAGTGATTTCACATAAAAATATTGCTAACTAACAATACAAATCAATATTAATTTTCCTCAAATCCCTTGGCTTGACATATTAGCTGGGCAGGGACTATATGGTCACCAGTCATGCTGGCTGCCCCCCACAGCTACTGACACATAGTGGGTACCTAGCAAATACTTTTTAGAGTTATAATCATATAACCATACTCCACTTTTGAGACTATCTCTGGAAAAGCATCCCCTCAGGGAGTCCCAGGTCCACCCCCCACCCCCATCAGTAATTAGTAAAGAGTAACCTAAGGGGTGGGGGGATCAAAGATTTTCTTATGTTGTCATTCCTAAGTACAGGGCAAAATTGCAGTTAGAAAAAAGATTTGTTTGGTGTTAAATGGAAAATGATATCAATTATAAAGCAGTGATGTCCTCCCAAGGTCAGCCAAGGATCTGACCTCCATGCTTACTCATCCCTTTAGCCCTCTACTCAGCATGGTCATGATAGGCAGGATTGAAAAGGCTGCAGAATTGACTCATCAGCCCTGCCTCATGAAGGAGAGAAAAGCTTCCCAGTTTTTCACTGCAGCCCTTCTCCAAGATCTCTTCAGTTACACAAAGGATGAAAAGATTCGTTTTTGCCCAGAGGGGAATCTTTTGTTGAAAAGCTGAGCCCTGCACTATCTGAACAGAGAATATGGAGGTTTTATGTTGGAGTTTTGTTTTTGTTTTTTTTCCCATGTAAATTCATTCATTCAAGAAGTAATTTGTTCTAGAAGATAGAGGGCTGGCTTTCTGAGTGATAAAGCCCTTGTTTTGTATTCCACCTTTGTTGTGAACAATGGGGTGTTACTTAGCCAATCAGGGCTCCCTTGGTAGTAAAGGGCATTTCTCTGTAAAAGAGGGGAATTTCCATATAGGGTTTTACCTATACCAATAAAAGCACTAATGTTGACCCCTTCCCTCCTTCTTCCCCCCCCCCCCCAAAAAACATCATCCAATCAATAAAAATTTCAAAGTGGTTTAAATGTTTTTAAACAATAATAATAGTTAGAGCATTTATATAATGTCTATACCAAGGCACCATACAAAGCACTTTACAAAAATTATCTTATTTGATCCTGACAACCAAGCAAGGTAGGTTTTGCTATCTTCATTTTTCAGTTGATGAAACTGGGGCAAACTGATGTTAAGGAACTTGATCAAGGTCACATAGCTAGTAACTGTTTGAGGTTAGTTTTGAATTCAGGTGTTTCTAAGAAAAAGAAGAGCAAGGAAGAAAAATGGCTTTCTGGTGGGGCTTTACAAATAGCTGAGGAAAGAAGGAAAGAGGAATAGAAAGGGAAAGATATACACAAATGAATGCAGAATTCCAGAGAAAAACAAAGATATAAGATGGTTTTCTTACATGAGCAATATAAAGATATAGAAGAAAACAATCGAATGAGAAAATAAAATATAGCTTTAAGAAAATTAGAGATAACAAGTGAATAACACAGCAAAAATGGTCAAAATAAGAAACACAAATGGTAAGGATTTAACAGAAGTAGAAGAGATTAAGAAGAGGTGGCAAGAATATACAAAACTATACAAGAAATTGCTTAACATCACTGATAACCATAATTGTGTGGTTACTATCTACAGCCATATATCTTTAGAGAATGAAATCTAGAGGACATTTGGAAGCATTGCTAACAATAAGGCTAGTGGAAGTGATGGGAAAATTTCAGCTGAGCTTTTTAAAAGCCTAAAAGATAATTCTGACAAAATACTATGCTCAATATGCCAGCACATTTGGAAAACTCAGCAGTAGCTAATGGATTGAAAACAATCAGTTTACTTCCCAATCGTAAAGGAAGGCGACACCAAAAATGTTCAAATTACCAAACAATTGCACTAACTTCACATACTAGTAAGGTTATGCTTAAGATTCTGCAAGTTATTAGTGTAGCTTTAAGTTTTAAAAGCTTTAAACTATTTGCTAAGTCCTGATACCCAGGAAAGAATAAGGACAACTATAACTCAATATAATTAATGAATATTGATTCAAAAATGGAAAATAAAATTCTATCAAACTACAGCAATTCATCCAAGAAATCATTTATAATGACCAATCTAGATTCATGCCCGAGAGATGGCAATATTTCAACATTAAGGTAGCAATCACTATAATCCATTCTGTTTAAAATAAAAACTTCCAAAAGTACATGAAAAGATGCCTCTGACAAAGATCAATAAATTGGCAAAGAGAACAAAAGAAAGGAATAGTAAATACTAAAGTAGTTGTAGGACAAGAGGCATACTATATCATTGTTCTAGAATAGTAATAATCTAACACAACCATTTTGGAAAGCAACTTGTATTTATGTAAACAAAGTTACCAAAATGTTCACAAAAAAATAATTAAAGATTCTGGAAGTTAGGCTTCGGCAATATGTGAACCAAGATTACCAGAAGTATGAGTACAGGCTGGTTTTCTAAAAGGCAGAGGAACTAGAGACCAAATTGCCAACATTATCTGAATTATGGAGAAAGTAAGAGATTCCCAGAAAAATATCTATTTTCCTTCATTGAATATGCCTTAACTGTTTGGATCACAACAAAATGTGGTAAATCCTCAAGTAAATAGGAGTACCAGATCGTCTTATATGTCTCCTAAGGAACCTGTATGTGGGTCAAGAAGCAATAATTAGAACTGATCATGGAACAACTGATTGGTTTAAGATTGGGAAAGGAGTACAATAAGGATGTGTATTGTCACCTTCTTTACTTAACTTGTATGCAGAGTACATTATGTGAAATGCTAGGCTAGAGGAATCAAAAGTTGGAATTAAGGTTACTAGGAGAAATATCAACAAAGTCAAATATGCAGCTGATACTATTCTGATGGTAGAAAGCAAAGAACTAAGATGTCTCTTGACAAAAGTGAATGAAGAATGTGTATAAGCTGTGTTGAAGCTTAATACAAAAAAAAAAAAAAAAACCTAAAATCTTGGCAACTGATCCCATCATTTCCTGGCAAAGAGAGGAAGAAGAAATGGAAACAGTGTCAGATTTTATATTCTTGGGTGACTATAGCCATGAAATTAAGAGAAACTTGATCCTTTGAAGGAAAGCTATGACAAATCTGGATGGCATACTCAAAAGCAGAGACATCTTCAACAATCTAGCAACAAAGGTCCATATAGTCAAAGCTATCACTTTTTTAGTACTAATGTATGGCTGTGAGAGTTGAACTATAAGGAAAATTGAGTGCTGTAGAATCAACACTTTCAAATCATGCTGCTAGAAAAGACTTTCAAGAATCCCTTGAACAACAAGGACATCAAATTGCTCCATACTTAAAGAAATTAATTCAAACTATTCATTGAAAGGACAAATGCTAAAGCTGAGGCTTAAATACATACTGAGACAAATGCATGTAGGCCATATGATGAGAAGACAGAACTCATCAGAAAAGATCCTGATATTGAGAAAACTGAAGGCAAAAGAAGAAGGGCATAGTAAAGGAGATGTGTAGATAAATGGAAACAACAAACATGAGCTTAGACTTTGAGAGGTAGTGGAGGACAGAAGGACCTGGCACACAATAGTCCATGAGTTCATGAAGAGTTGGGCATGACTAAAAAATAACAAAAGTTTCCTGATCCCAGATCTGGGTTTTCAATCTACCATGCCACCTAACTCCCTCAGAATATCAAAATACCTGTGATAAACTAAATCTATGAAAGATATCTCATAAACCTTTAATCATTTGTCAGCTTAAATGTCCTTGCAGTTACTTCAACATTATTTCAAAATTTCCTTGATTCCAGCTTTTGTGGGTATTCGCCCTCACCCACACACACCATAGCTCTTTAGCTGAATTTTCCCTTCTTAGGTAATTTCATGAGTTGGAAGGACTAAAGAACTACATGATTTGGTGATAAGTCTTTTGATGATGAGCTTTTCTAAATTCAGCTAAGATGATTTTGGGATGCATGAATGTAGTCTCCTTAATAAAATCCTCCAGCTTTCTTCTTTCTTTCTTCTTCAAAATGGGGTTACTAAGGTCATGGTTTTAACAGAAGGTCCTTATAATTATCCAAACTAGAATTACTCACCATAAATCTTTTTATAGCTAAAATAGATTCTGCTATTTTATATTGAAGTTAATATTATACTAAACATCATGCTAAACTTTATGTTATACAGTAAACTTCATACTAAAGTTGATATTAAAATAATTATGGTCAATCAAAAAACATTTATTGGTACCTACTGTGTTCAAGGTACTCTGCTAAGTGGTAGGGATACAAAAAAAGATGCAAAAGATGATCCCTGCCCTCAAGAAGCTTATAATTGAATTCACAGATAAAATCAAATATGACCAGGAAATTGTTCCAGGTAGACATTAATATCAGTCATAGAAATCCTATATTTAGAGATAGAAAGAACATTAAATATCACCTTGTCTGCCCTCCCTATTTTACAGACAATAAAACTGGGACCCAGAAAAGCTAAGTTGCCTGCTCAAAGTCATAAGTAACAAATGGAAAAGCCAAGCTTGAACCTAAGTTCTCCAATTCCTAATCTTACTTTTAATTATTCTTTTATGATTTAATCAATGTAGGGAACCTCCAGTATGAGGTTAGCTCCACTAACTCAGATCAGCAACAAATCAAAAATATCATCTTAAAAGAGTTATTAAAGATACTGGGAAGTTAGGTGAAGTTACACATGGTTTTACTCTTAGGATTAGGCAAAAACAAAAGGGGAGCCTGGATCTACTCAGTTTCAAAGATGGCCCTTTTACCCCTATTGGATGTTGTGTTTCAATGATGAAATATAATGTGAGATTTTAAATTTCCTTCATTCAGCATGTTACAATACAATGGCCTTGGTGATTATATAGTCACCTTACTACTTGTAGTAGATGAGACTTTTGAAGCTACCTATCAGCTAGATGGTATAATGGTTAGAGTGCCAGGCCTGGAGTCAGAAAGACTCATCTTCCTGAGTTCAAATAGGGTCTCAGACACTTACTAGCCATGTGAGTCACTTGGCTAAATCACTTAATCCTGTTTGCCTCAGTTTCTTCATCTGTTAAGTGAACTGGAGAAGGAAATGACAAAACACTCCAATATCTTTTCCAAGAAACCCCCAAATGGACTAAGGAAGAGCTGGACATGACTGAACACAACTGAACATAGAAAATTATATTCCCTCTACATATCAGGTTTGATAGTCTCAACTTTGTTTGAAACTTTGTGGTGAAAAAAAGTAGAAGTTAGTCATTATTTAATTGTTATTGCTCTTGCTTTTCCTTGCTTTGTTTCTATACCGCATACTATTTTCTTTGATTGGGCAATGGGGATAAACATTTATTAAGCACCTCCAATACCAGGCACTTGTGAAGATAGAATTAACTCTCCCCTTCCCATTTTTAGATTTAATCACCAGAAGTGTATACACCCCATTTATCCTTAAGTATTGGGAAGTCTGTGACCCACGTGTGTGAAAGTGGGTAACAAATCAGAATTGACTGACTGCCCCTTGTGTAGTCCTAAGTAAAGCTATAGCTGCAATTGGTCCATGTAAAGTGGAAGGAAGGTACAGGAAGTGATGATAAGGAAGGATCTTTAAAAGTGGCAAAAACTTCCTGTGGCCAGGTCATTTGCTTTCAAACTTGAAGGAGTTCTGGCTTGGGACCTTGGACTGCTCTTCAGTTTTTCCCCTTAGAACCTATCATGCGGGTGAATGAAAAAGGCTGACTCCCTTTCCTGGCTTTTCTGAGAGGTACTAGCCTCCAGAGAGGCCTCTGGTCTTGGAGGAAGCCTTGTGGCTAAAACCCTTGTTTGATTTACCTTTGGACCCCCTTTGTTGGGGCCTCTGAAGCCCTGCCTGTTTGGGACTGGGCCAGAGTAATTATCTACTCTCTCTCTGATTTTCCTGACTTTCACTTTCTCCTTTTATAAACAAACTATTATAAAAAGTCATTCTGACTTGAGTAATAATTTCAGGGACCACATTTTTATATATTTAGTCCAAACTTTAATTTTAACCCTTACACACTGTACTAAGTGCTTTACAAATTTAATTTTCACTTAATTCTCACAACAACTCCCTAAGAGGTAGGTGCTACAATGATCTTCATTTTACAGATGAGGAAGCTGAAACAAACAGAAGTTATGGGAGTTGTCTGGGAAAACAGATTATCAGGAGCCAGATTTGAACTCAGGTCTTTCTGACTCCAAATCCAGAAATCTACCTATTGACTACCTAACTTTATTTTGTATCTACTTTGAATTTATTTGCTTGTGCCTATTTTTGTTTGTTCTTCATTTTCAAAGAGGACTATTGATGTCACAAGGTGATAACTTCTCATTAATTAAATTTAAGTGAGGTAGAGGTGCCCAAAGTCATCCACCTTACTCTCTCTTCCCGCGTTATTGAAATCAGCAAGACCAAAGTCAAGACATCTGGCAATGACCCAAGTTATGGGGGATGACTTTTTATGACAATGTCTGGCCAAGCTCTCAGCTCTCCACAGAGACTGCTTCAGCTGCCTTTACAGCTACTGGGACAAATTGTTCCTATCCATCCCTTCTGCCAGAGGAAGTCTTCATATGCTTGGGGTAGACATCCCCCTAACTCACTGGCAGGTGGGGGGCCTGTTGGTTACCCTCAATCTGGTTTAGCCTGCCTGTGAAATGGTTTTATTAGAGTGCAGCTGCTTCAGATGCTACAGCTTCTTGGAGGCTCAGGTAAAAGTTGGGTGAAAGGCAGACACCAAAGGTGTATGAACAGCCTTGAAAGGAATTTGTGGAGCCCTCACACCAGAAGTGCTAGGCCTCCATGAACATCCCATAAACCTGTGTCTCTACTGTTCTCTGTCCCACCCTGGCAAGTAGGAATGTAAGGAACTGAAGGCAGGAACTGTTTCATTTTTGCCTTGGTATGTAAACATATTAGAGGTACTTAATAAATGCTGGCTGTTTGGTATTTTAAACTTTTAAAACCTTAGCCCCTCCTATCTTTCTAGGCTTTTTATACCTCGTTCCCTGATATATACTTTACAAAGTACACTTCCTGAAGCAGACTCCCTGAAAATTAGAATAGAGCAAACAAAATTCGATGAATCTATGAGGTAAGAAATATTCTACCTATATCAAGAGGTTGGAAAAATAGAAAAAAGAAAATATCAAAAACAAAAGAGCTGGAAAGCGAATTGAGGAAAAAAAAACCTTAAAAATAGACTCTCTGAAAATCATGACCAAATGAAAAATATTGGGATGCCATATTCTAAGAAATATGTTATTTCATTTTTCTTTTTCAAGAAAATCTATCCAAATCTATTAGAACCCATGGGTCAAGTATAAAGAGAATCTACCTCTACTTTCTAATTCATTAGGAGATAGTATTTTGAGAAAGTTGCCCACAATATAGACAGACCAGATCACTTCTTCTTAAGAATAAAAACGGACAAATAAACTTCACCAGGCTCAACATGTAGGATTTTCCTTTTGATCAGGCCATTTTTATTATCTGCTGTCCTGATATCAGATAACAACACAAGAACATCATAGTCATCCTTTTAAAGGGAAATAGTCCAAAATACCCATTCAGCTCATCTCAGTCTTCAATAGTTCAGGGAAGCATATATCGATATAAAGAAAAACTGACATTACCAGAATTCCAATTACATTATATTGATGGCAGAGAATACATTAACACAGCTAATGGCATGCTAAAATTGGTCACAGTTTTCAGGCCCTAGGGGTTGGTTACTGGCTTCTTGCAAAGATTACAGACATAAAAATAAAAAACTCAAGTGTCACTAACACAAACAACATCTGGGACCTCTTTAGGGCCTGAGGAATAGCAGCAGGGCATTTTTTTTTTTTAGCTTTTACAAAGGCATATTTACTTTAAAGATAGAACAGTAGCAAAAGGACGAATTTCTTCACAGTTCTTCAAGGGTACAGTCTCCCCTATACCACCTCAGTATCTGGGGAGATCAGGCTCAGATTTAGCACAGTTTCAGTGATATATTGGTTCCACTCAATTCACATCCAGACATGACTTGGCAGCCAGAGGAATTCTCATTTCAACTACCACTGGGCTGGGTCCCAAATGTCACTCCTAAAGGTCATTCCTTGCTTTTGGGGACATCAATATTGGACTTCTACTGAAAGCCCATCAGAGATCCAAACAAATGGAGTCTTTCTAGGCTTCTTATACCCTACTCCCCCAAAATATACTCTGAATAGTAATTCTGGCTCCTGGGTTTTTTTACGAACAAAGATGCACCATCTCTCAGCTCTGGGCTTTCTCTCTGGCTATTCCCTATCCCTGGAACACTAAATCTCCTCTGCTCTGATTACTGACCTCCCTAGCTTCCAGCAAATCCAACTAAAGTTCCATATTTTGCTAGAAGCTTTCCTCCACCCCTCTTAATTCTATTGCCTTCCCTTCATTAATATTCTCCTATTTATCCTAATTATAATTTACTTTCTATATACTTGTTTCCATAGAGTCATCCCCATTAGATTATAAGCTCCTACAAAGTGCCAGGCACTGTGCTAAGCGTTAAGGGTACAAAAAGAGGCAAAAGTCCCTGGACAAGTTATATAATCTATCTCAGTCTCAGTTTTTTCATCCATAACATGAAGGTTGTAATAGCACCTATCTCACAAAGCTATTGGGAAAATTGAATGAGACAACCTAAGTACAGCACTTTGCAAACTTTAGGCTGCTCTATAGATGCTAACTCTTATTATTGAGTTTTTATTATCCAAGCTGCTGGAAACTCTCAACTAGTAGTGAGACTAAATAAGCTTGCTTTCCTTCCTTTAAATCACTCTCAGTACCAGAAGGGCATTTCCATGAGCACTAACTTGCCAGGAGAAACAAAGGAGATTTTAAGGAAACACAAGAGATTTCTTTTTTTTTTATGTCAGAAAAAAAACTGATTAATCTGCTCTGTTTTGGGAAAATATATATTTTAGAACATGGATACTCAGGATAAAAAATATCTAATGACTAAACTCTGAATAGAAAGGAAGAGTAGTGATAGAAACCAGAGTAATTATTCCTGTAAAGGAAAGACTCCTAATGAGGAAGGAATTGAATTCTTGCTAAAAACAGAGGTTAAGATGGTAACACCACATTAGAAAATCAAACTTACAGGTGATACAGCAATTCCACCTGGGAGTTCCATTTCACATAACTTATTTCACATACAAATGAGATTATAAGATCATAGATTTAGAGCTGAAAGAAACTTTAGGGGCCATCTACTCCAGTCTTCTCACTTTCAGATGAGGAAACTGAAGCCTAGAAACGTTAAATAATTTGCTCAAGGTCACAAGAGTAGCCAGTTGAGGGGTGGGGATCTAAACCCAGGTCTTCTGAGTTCTAATCAAACATTCTTTCCACTCTGTTATGGTGTTAAAGTAAAGATCTACCCTCTCCTCCCCTTTTTGTTCCTCATTAAATTTTTTTTTAATTTTTTTGTTTGTGTCTTGCTTTCAAATTTCCAGGTATCTCCTTCCTTACTTCCTTCCCTTCTTCACACTAGAGAAGGCATTATTTGACAAAAATATATATGTATATACAAAAATATGCCTTGCCTGCTTCAATATTTCAGTTTTTTCTGTGGAAATGAACATACACAAATTATCCTTCAAACATTATGTCAGTTGCTATATATAATGTTCTCTTGGTTCTGCCTGTTTCATACTTCATAATTTCATGGAGTTTTTTCCATGTTTTTCCAAAATTAACCTGCTCAATATTTCTTATGGCACAGTAGTATACCAGCACAATTCTATTCCACACCTTGTTTAGCCACTCCCCAACTGATGGACGTCTTTTCAATTTCCAGTTCTTTGTCACCACAAAGAAAGGGGCTACAAATCTCAGAGAACATATGGGTTTTTTCCTTTTTCTTTTAGAGTAGAATTCTAAGGCAAGAGAAATGTAGACAAATGGCATAGTGGAAAAAAAACTGAATTTAGAGTCAAAGAAATTGATTTTAAATCCCGATTCTACTACTTACCTGCGGGAACATAAAAAATTCATTTCACATCCCTTGGCCTCAATTTCATCATGAATAAAATGAGACTGGACTGGATGAATGCTAAGGTGCCCCCCAAACGTGAAATATGTAAGAAATCTCAGGTTAATGTTAATGGGAGAATGTGAGATGGGTCTTTGGAGATTCCTTCAACCTCTTATACTAACTTTTTTAGTGAGGTTTCAATGTTTGAATTAATGAAGCTTTAAAAACAGGCAGAACCCTTATAACTAAACACCAAGCAAATTTTTTTATTATTATATTAATTGTAGTATTCCAATATTTGCAAAATGCTATATAATTTTTTATTTTAGCCTGACAACAATCCTAGGTGATAGGTGCTATTATTACTCCCAATTTACCATTGAAGAAACTGAAGCAGATAGAAATTAAGTTATCGACCCAGTATCCTAGAGCTAGGAAATGTCTGAAGTCAGACTTGAACTCAGTTCTTTCGGACTCCAAGCCTAATATGCTATCTACTATGCCACCTAGCTGTTATTGGAAACTATAGTCATAGAATAATAGATTTTAGAGTCAAAATATACCTTAGAGCTCATTTGCTCCAACCACCTCATTTCAAAGATAAGAAAACTGAAGTGCAAGGTTACAAAATGACTCACTGAAGGTCATAAAACTAGCAAAATGAGAATTCCAGCTCATTGCTTCTTTTTTTTTCAAACATTTATTAATATTCATTTTTAACATGGTTACATGATTCATGCTCCTACTTTCCCCTTCACCCCCCGCACTCCCCCCACCCATGTCCGATGCACATTTCCACTAGTCTTGTCATGTGTCCTTGATCAAGACCTATTTCCAAATTGTTGGTAGTTGCATTGGTGTGGTAGTTTCGAGTCCACACCCTCAATCATGTCCACCCCGACCCATGCGTTCAAGCAGTTGTTTTTCTTATATGTTTCCTCT
>NC_058132.1:375611621-375639828 GCF_016433145.1 Gracilinanus agilis | reverse complement strand
ATTCCTTTTCAATCTGGTCATTTCTGTTGTTCAATTTGCTTATCAGTTCATTTGGTTTCTGAGCCTCACTTTCCAATTGCAAGATTCTACCTTTTAAACAGTTATTTTCTTGCCAGATCTCTTCCATTTTCCTCAAAATCTCAGTTTTGAACTCTTCCATAGCTTGTGAGGAGTTTTCCTTATTTGAGGAGGGTCCGGATGCTTGTTTGTTCTCCTCCTCTGTTTGCTCGGTTGTCTGGATTTTCTCTGTGTAAAAGTTGTTGAGTGTTAAAGACTTCTTTTTCTTGTTGTTAATCTTTCTCTTCTGAACTTCTTGAGACTGGGTAGCCATCGTTAGCCCAGCAGCTTCTCAGGTTTATCCTCGTGCTCAGGGTCTGTCCGCGGTCAAGCCCCCTGGTGGACCCCCTTGCTTGATCGTCTGCCGGAGGTTTCTTTACAAGTCTCAGGGCGCTGCTTCCACAGTTGTATACCCGTCTGCACTGGTTCCCCACTCAGGGTTTCAGAGTTTTAGCTTGTAGTTGTGTCTGCCTCCACCCACGCCTCTGCCCGTGCCTGCGCTCTCAGCCCGCGCTCTGCGTCCTGAGTCCACTCTCGGCGCCCTGCTCCCACACTCAAATTTTGTGTGAGTTCGTTAGCTTTTTGGGGTCATAAATCTTGCTGCTCTCAGGAACAGGCCCCGGAGCTGCCAATGACTCGATGGGTGCCCCAAACTTGCTCTATTTCTTTTTAGCTGGCTTTGGCGCTATAGGTGTTGTGTGTGGAGGGGTTGGGGGTGGGGTGGTTGCTCAGCCCACGATTTAGTGAGAGCTGTTTCACCCCTTTATAGCATGGAAATGCCTCGATTCCACGTACCTTCCACGCTGTGCCCTGTTGTGGGGTTCCTCCGTTTGTCTGGACTTGTTTTTATGTCCCCTTCAGGAGTTTTGTGTGTTTCGGTCAGGAGAGGTTAAGAGCTGCTTCTTACTCTGCCGCCATCTTAACCCAGAACTCCCTTATTTCCAGCTCATTGCTTCTTGTTGCTATTCCAGTGTTCTTCCCTCTACTCATATAATTCAGGACAAATATTCCCTGAGCCAACACATGTAACCATTCTTCACTTCCCATATACTGAATCCAAACCTCAAGCTCCATTCCAATAGGAAATATGGTGACTGTCCTCCTTCCTTCCCGAGCTTTAATCTTCCCTTCTTTCCAACTCCACCCAACTCTTACCTTTCTACTGCCTCCATGCTCTTAGAGGAATTTTGATAAAGTCTTATTTTTGTTAATGTTCACCCTTTTTCATTTGTATCCAAGTCTTCATGACCCCATTTGGGGTTCTCTTGGCAAAGAGACTAGAGTGGCCTGCCATTTCATTTTCCAGCTCATTTTACAGATGAATAAGTGAGGCAAATGAAGTTAATTGACTTGTCCAGGGTCACACAGCTAGTATGTTTCTTGGGATGGGGGCCAGATTTGAATTCAAGATGATAATTCTTCCTGACTTCAGGCCTTATACTCTATCCATTGCGCCACTCAATTGCTTATGAAAATGTCTTGGGCCTCAACATTATTTCAAGATAATGAAAAAGTAGACAAGGTTTTTCCCTCAAAGAGATTGTGACAGCCTCAGAGAGGATCTGTTAACTCCAACCAGTTTTACCAGCCGAGACAAAAGAAGGAATGGGATTTTCCATGAGGAAGACCTCCAGTAGGTACCAGAGCTTGCCATCAACCCCTTGGGGACTAGATCATCAATGCCTTCATCTCTGAGGGAGAAAATCAGTTAAACTTCTAGGGTTTCATCAAAACTCTAGCACACTTCCATCCCATGGAAGAAAATTTAAAAAGGCAAAGAAATGGATGAACCCAAACCACTTGACAATCAGGAGAATAAATGGCATTTTGCTTCTCCATTTTAGAAGGTAGATACAGATAACGAAAGATGAATGATTACAGCTGGTACAATAGAATTGGTACTGTGCCAAATGGTAGTGTTGTTATAGTTATTGTACCACCTGTCATTTATATAGTATTCTAATATTTGCAAAATGAATATTTCAGATGAACAGCCAGGTAGCATCACCAACAGGACAATCCAAGAGGCCAACCAGGGTGGAGATAATGCTGTATCATTTTAAAAGTTCTTCAAGGTTTTAGAGAAGTGGAATCTAGGGCAGAAAATGAGAGTTCAATTTCTACATTCATATACTTAGGATCCCATTTTCCCTTATTGCCTGCTGTTTTAGAAGTAAAAGCTCAGACCCTTCTCTTCCAAGACCACACTGATGTTTCATGGACAACCTGGGAGAGGTTCTGTCTGCCCCAACCTGTTTTGCTGTTAGAAACAAGGACCTGAAGAATGATAGACTTCACCTCTCCTCTTCAATTTGCCAAGCGCTGGTCTCCATTTATCAATATTGCCTTTCCCTACTGTGTTGATGTCAGCTACATAACTATCAATCTAAGGAAGTAAAGGAGAAGAGCCAGCAAACCTTCATTGGAGGGAGGCTGTAGCTGTATTTCTCCTACTCAAGCTTTAGCATGGCACTTCCATTTTCCCTAATGTCTCCACCCACACATGAATAACTACACAGCCAATCTTTCTGTCTCCCTGTTGCTTTTTTATTGAGCCTCCCACTATCTTCTGCTCTTTCTTCCCCCCAACTAGGCCTATTACACTTTCACATCTCTAATGTGCCATGGCTTATAAAATCAGGGAGGAGATTTGGCTGTCTTTAAACACTTTTCTCTCAACTGGAACTCAAAAATATTACCTCCTCAGGATAATTTGAAGTTTTTCAGTCATTCAGTCATGTCCAATTCTTTATGACTTCATGGACCACACTGTCCTTTTTGGTTTTCTTGACAAAAATACCAGAGGTTTTGCCATTTCCTTCTCCAGTGGCTTAATGTAAGCAGAAATAAAGTGGCTTTCCCAGGGTCACAGAGCTAATGAGTGTCTGAGGCCAGATTTGAACTCAAGTTTTCCTAGTGCTCTACCCATTGAGCAATCTAGCTATTCTTCCTAAGAACATTTGAGTAACCAAAATTCTTTATGAAAGAATGTTATCAGATGAAAGCAGCAAGATACAGTCAAAAGATCATTGACTTGAGGACCTGAGTTCAAATTATGCCTTGGGTGCCTCTGTATGGCCTTGGTTAAGCACTTAATCTTCCAGGGCCTCACTTTCCTCAACTATAAAAATGTAGGGGTTGGACAAGATGACCCCTAAGTTCCCTTCCATCTCTATGCCTATAATAGCATGCTCTTTGGACTCAACATTCACTATTATAGTTGAAGGGCTGCTCAAAGGAGATTTTGCTGTCTGAAATGTTGTGGTTGGATGACAATTCAAGACAGAGACAACTACAACTCAACAATTTACCTTCTCCCAAACTTCCCTGTTCCTGTCAAAAGTTCTTTTAGTTTCCCCACTCTCTCACTTCCCACATTGAATCAATTGCCAAATCTTGCTGTTTAAACTTCTATAGTATCTCTTGTGATAGAATCCATTCTCTTTATTTACACAGCCACTATCAAAGTTCAGGCTTTTGTCACCTCTCAAACGGACAATTCCAATAACCTCCTAATTGGTTTCCTTGCTTCTAGTTTCTTCCCACTCCAACCCATCCTCTAATAAAACTGTCTTAGGCAATTTTCCTTTAGATAAGATCTGACCATGTTGTTCAATCATATTTGTTTCTTCATGACCTCATTTGGGATTTTCTTGGCAAACATACTAGAATGGTTTGCCATTTTCTTATTCTTTAACAGATGAAGAAATTGAAGCAAACAGTATTAATTGACCTGTCCAGGGTCACACAGCTAGTAAATGTCTAAGGCCAGATTTGAACTTTGGTCTTCTTAACTTGGGACCATTTCATTCCTTTACTTAATACATTTTAATAGTTCCTTATTGCCTCTGGGATTAAATATGCACTCCTCTGTTTAGCTTTTAAAGCACTTCACAATCTAGACCCAACCTGTCTTTCACACTTCTTGTATATTATCCCACCCCACCCACTTTGCACTTAAGCAACCAAATAGTACTTATCTTTCTTCTTCAGTGGCAACCCTCCATCTCCCATTTCCATGCCTTAGGACTTGCAGTCTCCCTGGGCTTCAATGAACTGTTTCCTCAGTGCTACCTCAGAGAATCCCTCTTTTCCTTCAAGAAGTAAAAGCACTGCCCTTCACATGAATCTATTCCTAACATCCCAAATTTCTGGTGGCTTGTCTCTCTAACTACCCTATATTTAACTCTTGTATTCATTTGCATTTATTCTCTTTACTTTTTTATTAATAGAACTTATTTATGAGTATCTCAGTCTTTTCTTCCCCTCCCAGAATCATCCAGACCGATATATGTATAGATACATTTATATATCTTTCCTATTTTCATTTTTTAATTCATTCTATGGAGGTAGCAATTATTTTCTTTATAGAGATTATGTAAATGCATAGGTACTTGTGTTCCTGGTAAGCTCCTTGAGAATATGAAATGTTTCATTCTTTGTGTATGATACCCAGAGCTTAACATAGTACTTAGCACATAGTAGGTTCTCAAAAAATTCTTATAGATTGATTAATTTATTCAGATCACTTTTATCTTTGGTTTTGGATTTTTACCATACATAATCAATTCTTGATACCCTGCAGGAATTAGCCATCCACTGGGAAACATGCTTGATTTCAGGGCACTGTTGCTCATGGAAAATCTGCTATGGTGATATGCATGTGGGATTTCTCATAGTTCCTTGTAAAAGAAGGGTTAGTATCACTTTAGCTACCCTGTATTGACACCTATTGCATATTAAGTGCCCTGAAATATGTTTCACTTCAAGTGCCCCAGTAGAAAGACTAATGTTAAGGAAGTGTCTAATTTATTCCAAACCAAGAGATTTAATGACTGTCCCCAGTCTTGAATGTCTGTGCACAAAAAATTTCTCTTTAAAACTGATGCTCAAAAATAATTATCCTTGGGCTCATAGCCAGATCTCATTACAAGTTCAAAAAATGAGTGTATTGCAAGGTTACAATTGATTGACAAGCTCTCTAGCTCCGCAGTGTACTCTGATTCTTCAGAAACAAGGGACTTGGCACTGATAGTACATCTTGAAGTAGTTTCTCTGTCAAAATCATCTGAGTTGAGAGTTTCCTGAATCAGACTATGCCATACTAACTGCTATAAGAGTTGATTCATTTCTGGACCTGCCCTGGCCTGGCTTTTTCCATGGAAGACACAAAAGTTGCTGACATCTCCTAAAACAGTGTCAGCTGAAACAGTAGGGTATGATTTACCAACTTTCTCATAAGGGTTTGTGTCTGGCTTCATGATAAAATGGTGTAATATAGGAAATGTATAAGAGGGGAAAATTGTCAGAGGTGATATCTTGAAGAAGTACTTACGCAGCGTCAAAGTATATGTTTACAGTTGTTAAGAAAAATGCACCTTCTGCCCATTGACTCTATAGCAAATTGTTTTAATCCATACTCGCACTCTACTATTACATGAAAATCTTATATTTTGATCCATCAAAAAAAACCTGTGTTTAAAACAAAAAATTAAAATACAATACAGATAACACAGGATCAAACCCTATAGAGGCAGATAAAGATACCATAGAAATCTGAGCCCATAGAGGAAATAACCTCTAGAGGCAAGAGAAAAAAGATAAACCTGTCAAGGAAAAAAAGGTGGTAGAGAAGAGAATCTAAAAAAAACAACATGAAAGGAAAGAAGTTGAAAGGAACACAAATGGCTACCTGGTCCACTCCTTCCCAATGAGTAGTCATTCTAGCTTTGCTTGAAGATCTCTAAGGAAGGGGAACCCACTCATCCTCCAAGGCAGCCACTTTCAGACAGTTCTAACTGTTAGGAAGTTTTGCCCTCTTTGGCCATTTGTCTTTGGTTCTGATCTCTGGGGCCAAACAGAACAAGTCTAACCTCTTCTCTGTTTAAGTCCTTCAAATACTTAAAAATGACTCTCATGACCTTCCCAAGTCTTCATTTTTTTTAGGCTAACTATAACTTCTTCCTTCACCTGATTCTCATATGTCATAGATTTATGTGTCCTTTAATTGCCAGTCATTTGGACTTTTGCCCTGTCAATGGACTTTGATGACTCTGGAAGAAAGAGTGAGGCTGATGACTGTGCAACTCTGCCTCATTTAAATTTAATTCATGTACAAGTTAAGACATCAGTCTGGTGATGTTGTTGGTCCTCTTAGAAAATAAAGGATTAACAATAAGAAGCCCTAAAACCATGTTGGTTGCTCTCCTCTAGACACTCTCTAAAATCAGTAGTCTCAAACAGTACTGCCCAGAACTGAACATAATATTCCAGCTGAAGTTTGATTAGGGCAGAGAATAATGGGGCTACCATAATTCCAATACTGTAACTTATGCCACCCTTGAAGTAGCCCAAGATAATATTAGCTTGTTTGCCTGTCATGCATAACGCGTTGTTGATTCATATTGAACTTAAGTCCACTAAAATCTCTTCTTAA
Source organism: Gracilinanus agilis (assembly GCF_016433145.1). NCBI lineage: Eukaryota > Metazoa > Chordata > Mammalia > Didelphimorphia > Didelphidae > Gracilinanus > Gracilinanus agilis. The sequence continues at coordinate 375,633,335 of NC_058132.1, read as the reverse complement.
AAAAAAAAAAAGGTTTCATAACACTTCTGTTTGACCATGCCTCCCCCAAGCTTGTTATTATAAAGGTGTTTTTTGTAGTGTCTGACAGACATAGCTTTTTTTTTTTCCTAATGAATTTTATTTTATTCAATCCAATATACTAACGTATTAAGGTCTTTTTGAATCCTAATTGTAATGAAGTATTAGCTATCACCGCTCACTTCATGATATCTGCAAATTTGGTGATCATGCTATTTTTACCTTTACCTATGTCATTGATTTTTTAAAAATTAAGTAAATTAGGCCCAAGAGCTGATCTTGGATAATTTCACTGCATATCTCCATGGACAAAATACTTTATTATTTATTACTATTGTTTGAACTTAGCTTTATGTGGCTAGAAATTCTCCAACCAAAACTTACCAAAGGTCATGCTGATGCTCAGAGACTCTCCAGCTATGCTGGAGATCATTGCAAGGAATGCTGGGACATCACCCAGGTCTTCTTATTTTGGATCCTCTCAGGCCCGAGGTTCATGCAATAACTTTTGTTTTGACTTTGCCCAATTATGCTTATATATTTACCTGCTGAAGTGCATCTCAAGTAAACTGCCTATGTGCAGTAGTTCATGGACTTGTGTCTTTGAACTCTATATAATGTGAGATTTAACAGATAATCAGAGGGGAGACACACCTTTTTCTGGATCTCCCCTCTACCAAATGATCTATTAAATTGCTTTCTGAAACTTTTTCAGATTTGAGGTTTTGTTCTTAATCAAAACTTCCTATTCAGCTGAAATTGAACAAAAACTATTTTTGAGTCATCATCCAATCAAATTTAATTCCATCTACTGCATAATAAACTAGTCCTGATATCTTCATCTTCTTCACAAAAATAGTACAAGAGATTCTTCAAACGTGGTGCTAAAAACTAGATAAAATACTAGAGTATTTCTTTCATCTATTAATTTACTAACCCTATCAAAAAGGAAAATGAGATTAGTCTGGCATGACCTGTTCTGAAGAAAGTCATTTCTGCTCCCTGTAATAATCACTTCTGTTTCTAGATGTATATCAACAATCTCTTTAATAAATCATTTTGATTTTCTCAAGAATCAGAATTAATTTCACTTCTTAATTTTCAGAATCTTTATGCTTTCTCCCAGACCCCTTTAAAAAAAATGAAGGTCCCCCTTGCGAAAGAACCAAGCCTTATTAGACCAACAATCCAGACTCTCACTCCTAGCAATAAGGAGCCCCATTGCAACACTGATATCATTTGAATAGCCTGCTGGTGGGAACACTGAAATCACTTGAAAAACCCACAGGCAGGAGCTTTGGGGCTCTCCCTCTCTTGATAAGTCCCTTTAAGGGAATAAAATGCCTAGACTTCAAAACACAGGGATGCTTTCTACGAAGAGATGACCCAACATTACAATGCATGGAAGAAAGGCTTCTTGCAACTTGGTGGGGATGAGTGCTCCCTGTCCTCCTATGCAGACCACTATCCTGTCTCCTTCCCTTGGTTACTGCTAGTGTAAGTGTGTGTGTGTGTGTGTGTGTGAGAGAGAGAGAGAGAGAGAGAGAGAGAGAGAGACAGACAGACAGACAGACAGACAGACAGACAGACAGACAGAAAGTGTATCCTCCCTGCATCACTGGATTGGACTATCCAATTATTCGCATCCCTGTAACTTCCTCTGAAAGGCTAATAAACCATTGTGGTGATCAGCATTTCAGATGTCTCTCCTTCCTTGGGAATCTCAACCCAGTAGCTACATTAGCCAGCTCATCCCATCTACCCAAAAAAAGAAGAAAAAAAAGAACATCAAAACATTTTCTCAATACATGGAAGGGAATGTAAAGAAGCACAAACAAGTAGGATTCCTTTTTAAATTATGCATTTCATTTATTATGTACTTAAAAAGAAAAGAAAACTGCACCTAATAATTAGTTTCATGTATGATCTCTTTACTCATGATTCTCAAATCTACCTACACTGCCCCAAACTTTCTACTGTCTTCCAATCTCATATCTCCAACTTTCAGACAACTCAATTTTTTGGCAAGTATACATCTTAAATTAAATATGTCCAAAATTGAATTCATTTTCTTTCCACCTAAATCCTCCCCATCTCCTACCTTCCCTATTACAGAAAAGGACAATACCATTCTCTCAACCCTTCAAGCTCCCCATCTGGGAGTCATCCTGGACTCTTCACTCTTCATATGTCAGTCTAACATATTCCATTAACCAATCTGTTTCCAAGGTCTGCGGATTTCACCTTTACAATATCTCTTTAATACTCCTTATTCCTTTATTTGAAATATCTGTAACATAAAATTTACAGAGAGGAAGAGAAGGGGTGGGATCCAACTTTCCTAACCTATCACCCCACCTCACTCTTCCCTCTACTGAATGACTTAATAACTACTTTCTAAAAACTTTTTTAAGAAGGGGCTTGTTCTTGACTGACAACAAAAACCTACTGTTGTTCTAAGCACAGATCCAGTAGGGGAAAAAAATGTCAGCAGAAGAGTCCAAGAAATTAAGGTCAATAGCAAATAAAACCTGATTACAACTATCCAAAGTCATGACTCCAGCACAGATTTTCTGAGCATAAGAATTGAAAGCACAAATATAAATAAATAGTAGAAGACATCAATCACAATGAAGAAATACTTTTTTGTGGATTTATGAAGCATTAAACCTAAAAGAGAAAATGACTGCACAAGAACTATAAGCAAAGCTTTGGTAAGGGTTAGGAAGAATGCCTTAAACACAAGAACTATGAGAACATCTGGAAAAAATGAATCAAGAGATAAAAAAAATGAAAAAGCTCTGAAGAAAAAAAAAGTGGGAGGGAATAAATAGCTTAGGACAGAAAATGAAAAATCTTATCCATGAAGCAGGGCTATTCTTAAAGCAAAAGTCTGATAATATCACCCCACCCACCCACCCAATTCATTAAACTCTGGTGGCATCCTCTTACCACAAGGCTCAAATCAAAATACTCTATTTAGCTTTAAATATTTAAGCTTAAATATTTAAAGCTAAATTTTTAAATATTTAAATTTAAATATTTAAAGCTAAATTTTCAAATATTTAAATTCCTGAAGCAGACTCCCTGAAAATTAGAATAACTCAATGATTCCATAAGGTAAGAAATATTAAACCAATATCAGGAGATAGGAAAAATAGAAGAAAATATCAAAAACAAATGAGCTGAAAAGCAGATTGAGGGAAAATCTCTTAGGAATAATTAGATTTTCTGAAAACCATGACCAAATGAAAATATTCAGAAGCCATATTCTAAGAAATATGCTATTTAATCTTTCTTTTTCAAGAAAATGTATCCAGATCTATTAGAAAGAGAAAGAATCTACAATCTATCTTCTAAAAGAAAACCCAAGTAAAAAACTCCCAGGAATATTATAACCAGAATACAGAACAACTAGAAAATAATTTCAGGTATCAAGGAATACCAGTCAAATTCCCACATAACTATACTACAACCTCCTTAAAGGAGAGAAAATACTGGGGTGCAAAAGGAAGACTTGACGCCAATAACTGATCCAGCAAAACTGAATATAACTCTACGGAGTGGGAAAATAACTTGTAATGGAATAGAGGACTTTCCAGTATTCCGAATGAAAAGGACAGAGCTGGACAGACACTTTGAAATACAAATACTGGAATAAAGAGAATCTAGAAAGATAAGCATATGTGAGCAAATGGAAACGTCTAAAACAATGATGGCATTCTAGTAAAAGAAGAGAGAAAAGTCCCTTCTGGATTCCAAAGTCTTCAATAGTCACAAAGGGAATAAGAGAAACATGGGGACTAGATGTGGTTTTATTCTGCTTGATATTCTTAATAGAGGAAAGAAAAAGGAGGGGAAAGTAATATTTGAATTATTCAAATTCACACTGCATATTTCCACTGAGTTGAAACCAATTACCATATTTTACATAATTATAAATCTGAATAGTGTGAATTAAAATGCATTTAGCATTTCAGGAAATTCATTATTCACACTAATCAAAACAGCTATATAATAAAAAAAAATGAAGGAAAGAATATATAAGGATACAGAAAGAAAAGGAGGAAAAGATATAGAGATTGGTCATCTTACAAATGAATCTTACTCTTGTCAGATCCTGACATAGGAGAGTTGAGACTACATACATACATACACACACACACACACACACAAACAAACACATGCACAAATAGACACAAACTTATATATAGTACTTGGTGGGAATAGATAGGAACAAAGAGAGGGAGAGCAGAGTAGAAGGAGAGGAATTTGAGGGAGATTATAGTAGTAAACCAAGAAATAAAAAATATCCTTCAAGTCTAAGAGGTGTACCCTAAAGAATAGAGTTTAAACATAAGTACAAAGTATAAGAACCAGTGATTGGACTCAGGATAAGGTGGAGAGAGAACAGGCAATGAAGTGGAAATGAGACATTTTAAATATAGAAAAATAGTGTTGAGCACAATCCTTCTATTTTAGCATCTTCTTTGTAAAAAGGCATATGGAAAACAAATAGGCAAAAAAGCAAAAAAGGATATAATGGAAGGAAATCTACAACTAATAATCATAATTGCAAAGGTCACTGGGTTAAATTCACTCATAGAAAAGGAAGATAGCAAAATGAATTTAAAAGCAGAATCCAATAATATATTGTTTATGAGACATCAATATTCACAAAGAGATAAAATAAGATAATAAAGCAGAATCATTTATATTTCAGTTGAACTCATTTTAAAAAGTAGGGGTAATAATCATATTATATCAGAGTAAAAAAAGGCAGTGAAAAGAGATAAACATAAAACTTACATAATGCTGAAAGTCACTATAGAAAATGAAATAACATCAACATTCAATATATACAAACTGAATAAGTATAGCATATAATTTCTAAGAAAAACTAATCAAATTACATAACCAAATAGAAAAACTATAATTGTGGGAGATTTCAATGTGCCCCTTTTCAAATCCAGACAGTTTTTAAACAAGAAGGAAACTAAGAATTTGAATATGATTTTAGAAAAGTTAGATATGATAACTCTCTGGTGATTTCCTAATAGATCTAGAAATATGTATACATATACACATATATACATATACTCAGCTATCTATGACACCTTTGCAAAAATTGACCATGTGCTACAACATGTAACTAATGTAGGAAAGTATAAATATTAAATACCTCCTTAAAAAACCACAAATGCAAAAAAATTATAATTGGTAAAGGAAATTCAAAGAAAAAGATCAAAATTTGAAAGACTAAATAAATTAATCCTAAACAATTTGTGGATCAAATAAAAAAATCTTAGAAGTAATAAATAACTTTCACAAAGCAAATTATAATAATGTGACAATATCCAGAAATAATTTAAATGCAGCCAAAGCATTTCTTGGAGGATAATTTTATATCTCTAAACATTTACATCAAAAAAATGAAAGAAATAAATCTCAGCTGCAAATTTCACTTTAAAGAAAAGGTCTGCTGGACAAGATATATAATATAGGGAATGAATTCAAATATATAAGTAAAAAATCTATTACTGCAATAAAGGATCAAAAAGTATGAATAGGCATTTTCAAAAAAAGAAAAAGAAAAAAACCAAGCTATAAAGAACTATATGAAAAAATACTCCAAATCACTCATCATAAAAGAAACGTAAATTAGAAAAATTCTGGGGATGTCCATAACATATATCAGATTGACAAAAATGACAAAAAATGGAAAGTGACAAATACTAGAGGAGAAATAGGATAGACACTGGAAGTAGAACTACAAACTGGTCCAATCTTTCTGGAAAGCAATGTGGAACTATATCACTAAAGTCAGTAAACTGTATATGCCTTTGTATCTAGCAATACTATTAAAACTTCAGGTAATTAATATTCTAAAGTAATCATAATAATAACAGCTAATATTCATAGGGTTCCTATTAGTGTCAGACAGTATGTTAAATGTTTTATTATGTTACTGGATCCTCAGAACTACCCCAGAAGGTAGGTCCTGTTATTATCTACATTTTATAGTTGAAGAAACAGAGGCAAACATAGGTTAAAGTTACTTGCCCCAGGATCATAAGTACCACAGGGTGGATTTAAACTTGGGTCTTTCCTGACTTCAGTTCCAGCACTTTGTCCATTGCATCCTCTAGTTGCTTCTCCATATCTTCAAAACCATAAGAACAAAATTATTCATAGTAGTACTTTTTTGTTATTTGAAAAAACTGAAAATTTTGAGTACATTAATCAACTGGAAAATGATTGAATAAATTATGATATATAAATGCCTTGAAGTATTATCGAACTATAAGAAATGATGAAAAAGTGTGAAATTAGAGAAACCTGTCAAATGCATTATACAGAGTAAAGTCAAAACTAGGAGAATAATATATACAAAAACTAGAATATTGTAAGAAAAAAAAACTTTGAAAGACTCAAGAACTCTAATCAACACAATGGATAAACATGTTTACAGAAGATCAATGGTGAAGAAGGTTTCCTGACTCTTAACATAGAAGTAATGGACTAGAAATACAGAATGAGATATACATTTTCTGTCATTATAAATATATGAATTTTTTTTTTGCTTGACTAGATTTATTTGTTATATGGCACAGCTTTCTTTGGAGGAAGGATGAATTCAAATATAAAAGAAGACAGCAACAATATGTCAAAAAGAAAAGAAAAGAGCATCATTGAAACTTTTTCTAAAGATTAAGAGAGAACTGAAGTAAGAAAGACATAGAAAAGCTTTGTAACTAATAAGATAAAAATTACTACAAATATACATAGCATATTTACATATATGTGTTTGTATGTGTATGTATGTAATAATACATAATAGATATTCATGGTTTAGTATGCAATTCTTCCTTTCTGAAAGTGTTAGTATTTGTTAATATCATCAAGTGTAGAATAAAAAAAATTTTTAAGAAAGCTTCTGGGGGACAGCTATATGGCTCAGTGGATTTTGAAAGCCAGGCCTAGAGATGGGTCCTGGGATCAAATATGAACTCAGAAACTTCTTAGATGTGTGACCCTGGGCAATTCACTTAACCCCCATAGCCAAGCCTTTACTACTCTTCTGCCTTGGAACCAATGCACAATATTGATTCTAAAAGAGAAGGTAAGGGTTTTAAAAAAAAAGATTATTAGTATGGCAACAAAGTTTCTTGAGAAGCAAACACACACACACACACACACACACACACACACACACACACAAACCATTAAGACAATGTTTCTCCAATTTTATGACATCTCTCACCTTTTTCATGATCTTTCAAACACTACTGATCCAGTGGTCTAGCAATCACTTCAGCCACTTTTTCCAGCATCTGGGAATGTTGTTTGTGTGGGCCAGGTGACTTGAATTCATCTTTCACTGCCTCCTCATTCACTTTAGGAATGGACTTCCTATTAGAAGACACTTTTATTCTTCACTTTCAGTGCAAAAGTCATTCATCTAGGTAACAAGTCAACAAATATTTATTGAGTATCCTGTATTAAGTGCCAAGAGTGCTAAGTGCTGATAATACAAAATGCAAGCAGAAAGAGTCTCTGCCCTCAAGGAGTTCACATCCTAATGGAGAAAGACAACATATAAAAGAAAACTGAAAGGGAAGGTGGAAGGAGAAGGTTCCTGCTTTGGGGATGTAATGGGGAAAAATCTTGACAATAAGGAGTAGAGCCCTGAGTGGAATGAAGTCATGGTCCTCCTGGACACTTTCCTAAATTATGGAGCTTGGTGTAGAAAATAAAAGCAAAATAAAAATTAAGCAGCTCTGCTTTCTGTCATTTGTCAATTATCATTGTCCTCTCTACCCCAAGCAAAGGTCTTACCTCTTTTTGAGTGTCTTTTCTTTCATAATAGTTTTTAAAACTTCTTCATTTAAATTAGCTTCCCTCACAGCAACCCTGATGTTCTTTTTGAATGACTTTGCCATTCTTTATATTATTCATTAGTTACCAGATCTGGCTTCCATCTTTAGTATGTTGCTTTTTAAAAAATACGTCATTAGGTGAGTTTCTTGATCGGTAATATCAGTTTCCTGAGATAGGTAAAGCCTATTGAAAAGAAAAAGGTGAAAAGTAGGATATAAAGATAAGGACCCAGAAGCAACAAGAAGATCAAAAGAAGAATTACTGTAGGATGCTAGTGACAGCGAACAGTTAGGGCAGGGCTAAGCATATTTCTAAACTTAAAAGAGAAGAAAAATCCCAGCTGTGTGACCCTGGGCAAGTCACTTGACCCCCATTGCCCACCCTTACCAATCTTCCACCTATGAGACAATACACCGAAGTACAAGGGTAAAAAAAAAAAAAAAAAAAAAAAAAAGAGAGAGAGAGAGAGAGAGAGAGAGAAGAAAAAACCTTTGATTTTTGTTGTCAGAGCAACTGTTGTCACAAAGCTCTCCTGACATTTACTACTCTTATGGGAGAAATAGCTCCTCTTTGAGTTTGTCTGGTAGGTTACTGCTGTCAAAATAAACCGAAATTACAACACAGAAATTATAGAGATTAAAAACCTAAGTTTTATTTTGCTTAAGCACAGGTTCAAGCATCAGGAAAAAAGCAACAACCCTGAATACAGATTAAGATTCTAAAAGGATTTTTTTATATAGATGAAATCACCAAATTATATCAGATTGACAGAGAAGTAGTTCTTTTATCTATTACAATCTCATATATTCTTTTAGAATATAAAAGTTTGAAAAGACAGATTCATAATTCCACATTTCTTGCAATGTCATCAAAATTGAACAAAACTAAATAGAACCATAACCTCATAGATTTCCCAAGGAAACAAACCTAGTTAAGTAGATTTTATAGTCTATTGGTAAACTAAGTCCAGTTACAGTTAAACAGTGAATTAGCAAAACCCTACATTTACAAAACTGTAAGGCTACATTTTAAAGAAATCGCAATAAGCTAATTGAGAGAAAAGGATTTACATGTAACAAAGACTAGGTATCAAAGAAAATCTTACACAAATAAAATTTGGGGGGGGGGAGTCTTAAAGAAACTATATTCCCTTCTTCCTCTTATTTGATGACTTATCATAGAAATGTCAGCAGTATTTTTCCATGAGTCATGTTAGGTAAAATTAATACTAACAGAACACGGGTTTTCAGTTAACCAAAAGTTATAGGAGGAAATGACCTTGAGCCCCAAACAATAAAAATCAATAAGAGGAAATCAAAGATGAAAAATTATTACCATATTACTGTAAGCTCTAAAGCAGTATTCCCAGACCTAACTGTACTATGGACCAATAAAACATCTAATAGCTCTACTTTTGACTCTCCCGAGGTCATAGGGAAGATACTAGCAACCAAGGGTTGGTATAAACACCATGCAGGGGAAAGGAAGAGAATAAAGAGTGAGTCTTTTCAATATATAGCTTTTAATTAAGAAGCAAGGACTTTTGATACTAAACAATTTGCAATATAATAACTTTTAAATTTTATATCCTTTGTTTCTATATTACCTTCACTTCAAGACATATTCCTTAGCCCCACAACCATCGTTATTCCTTATAACAAAGAATAAAAATAATAATTCAGCAACACTAATCACTACATCACCATAGTTTGACAAGATAGTAAATATCCCATACCCATAGACCCTCTACCTCTAAACAAATTCTTCTCCAGGTCCAGGTTGGGTTAGTATTCCATTTAGGGGTTTTTTCTTTCTGTTTCCATTGTTTTAGTCACTCTGTATATGGTTTATTAATTCCTTCTCCCTATGAGTAGTTTATATATCTTTTTTCCCTTTATACTCAGTGTTTCTTCTTATAGCATAGTAATATTTCACTGTATTCAAGTACCATAACATTAGCCATTCTCTAATCCAATTTTGTTTCCAGATTTTTTTCCATCACAGAATAAAAGGCCACTATGTGACCAGGTTAGTAGAGACTGTTGTAGCATGTAATGGGAACTAGGGCTCCCATTCCACTATTGGTGTTTATCGTTTGGTTTAGGGATGCTTTTTTATCCCTGCTCAACTAGAATGTAGAGAGGTGTTTCTTCTATTCCTTTGCCTTCCCTTCTAGGAAGGAGACAAACTTACCCTTGTAACATAGAAAATAATTGTTTGGCTATAGCAGGAATATAGACATTGAATAGTAAGTGAAAGTCATCACACAATTTTACCCACACTTCATACTATTTGAGATTTTCAGCCAGGATTTGAAAAGAAACATACTTGTGGGTATTTGTACTTTATCCTCCAAATACCACCTTGTCTTTGTGACAACTTATCATCTCTTAAAAACTTGCCCAATCTATGCCCAATTTCCTTTCTATAGTTTCAGTAAATCCATACCTCATCTTCCTACTCATATCAACGTGTTTCACTAACTTGATCCACCCAGCAGATCACTCTACCAATTGTTAGCCCCCCAATTTTTCCACTTCTATTTTCTTCTTTACCTTGACTTTCCAGTTCTTCCTTTTCTTTCTCTTTGAGCACCAAGAAGGAGCCTAAGGAAGAAAAAAAGAGGGAAAAAATGAGTGTGAAAAAAGAAGATGTGGAAAAGAAAATCTAATGGTAGCTTTTTTTTTAACATCCTGGAACATATTATTAATTATTCTCCTGCTATCTTTAACTATAGTAATGGCATTTCTTATAATGAAATATGTCATCAGAGTGTATCATCATCATTAAGAGAGGAACTTCTGTACTTAGCAAGAGTCATACAAGAAAACAGGAATAATATATCACTCTAATGGCCTCTTAACCCTTTCCTCCATGTTTATACACACCCATATAGATAGGTAGAAATAGATAGATAGATAGATAGATAGATAGATAGATAGATAGATAGATAGATAGATAGATAGATAGAGAGAGAGAGAGATAAAGAGATAGATAGACAGATAGATAGATAGATAGATAGATAGATAGATAGATAGATAAATAGATAGATAGATTCTCTCCTTTTGAGCTATGTGAACCAAAAAGAATAAGAAAAGAAATGTGTTCCTTACAGAGAAGTGTTGGGTAGGTTCAGGTAAGGTATATTAGCAAGAAGTGATATTTAGAAGGATGATTAAATTGTCATAAAAAAGAATAGGTCCTAGCCATTTATAGTAGATCAAAGAAAATAGTATCTTCTTTATCAGTCAGTTAATTAGCATTTGATAAGCTCCCACTAAATGTTTATAGGCTATGGGTACATGAAAAAGTAAAACTGGACAAAATGGAATAAAAAAATTCCTCAAATCCACTTTTCAATAGAATATTCTGGGAGGGAGAAGGCTGAGAAATATATTTAGAAATGTAGATGATATAAAAACAAACTATATCAATAGAAATTTTAAAATAAACATTTGTTTAATAAATGAATATCATGTGACACATTGTGTTACAGTGGAAAGTAAGCTTGCTCTGGAATCAAAAGAAGTCTTTAAATCTGCCTCTCGCTTATTACCTATGTGATCTTGTGCAAGTCCCCTTACCTCTTTAGACCTCAGTTTTCCTGTCTATGAAATGAAGAAATTGGATTAGATTGCCTCTAAAGACCCTTTTAGTTCCAAATTTCTGATATTTGATCTCTCCCCGAGTCCTTAAGCAGACTTAAAATTTCTGCTTAGCAATTGATACAAGGTTGTTGAGTCAAATCAAGTCACAAATATTTATTAAAGGAGTTCAGTCACTGAAAAGTCTTGGGGATACAAATACAAGCAAAAAGAAAGAGAGTCTCTGCCTTTATTGGAGTGCGCGTTCTAATGAGGAAGACAACAGATAAAATTGAAAAAATTGGAGGCATGGAGAGGGGTTTGGTTGAGAAGTCTAGAGATGTCCTGGAGCCAGCTCTAATTGACTTGAAAGAATTGATTATTAAATTTTCGATGTGAGTATCGATGCAGAAATCATTACAAATCAGAGCTTAATTTGTTGCTTTGTTGATTGTGTATATTTGAAAAAGTATTTCAAAATTTCAAATATTTCAAAAAGTATTAATAATTATAAGTAATGCATATAACTTAGAGGCATGTGCATACATTTTTTTCAGAGAGGCTGATTGTTAAACATTTGCCAGTATAGCATAAATTTATTTTTCAATTTGACTAAATGCCAAAAAGTCAGAATGATTCAAAAACAGTATGGCATGCCTTACCAGTGGTTGACAAGGAATGCATCATTCACAATTCAACAAGAAATATTTATACATTATATAGAAAAAGAAATATAAATGCTTCTATTCATTAAAATGCAAGTGGGGCAACAAGATAGCATAGTGGATTGAGAGCATGGCCAAACACAGGAGGTCCTGGATTCAAATCTGACCTCAGACACTTCCTAGCTTTGTGATCCAGGCAAGTCACTTAACCTTCATTGCCTAGGCCTTAATGCTCTTCTGCCTTAGAACTAATAAACAGTATTGATTCCAAGATGGAAGGTAAGGGTTTTATTTTTTAAATTCAAGTGACCAAATTTTTTTAATTTTATATTTGTTAAAGGAAAATTATACCATTTGTTACAGGAGATAAATAAGGGAATTACCTTCCTAAAATAGTTAGTGTGCCCAAATCAAAGAGAACTGTTTGGGAATCCAGACAAAGAAGGAAGATACCCCAGAACTCTAGAATCCTCTACCTTCAGTAACTGCCTTTTTGTACCAAGAAAGAAGACACCAAAATACATTACCTGCATCAAGTGGTCTTTTGTTTCATAAAAGGTCATATACAGTAAAATGCTGAAACAAAACAATTTGAAATCAGGTTCTCCCTCAAAATTCATTTTCAATACCAGCATACCTGTTTTGCTCTATAAATGCTGTGTAAGTTCAGCAGAAGCACAGTAGAAGGCTCATAGAGTCAACTCTGGACCAGAAACTAATTTGGCTAATAATAATAATAATTTGCACTTTTGTAGCACCTTAAGGTTTGCAGTGTTTTCAACCCATTATTTCACTTGATCCTGGATGAGAAGTGGCATGGTGGTGAGGCCAGAATATGAAAGATGGCTAGTCTGGGCCCTTCCTCAAAATAGAGATTTCTAGAGAAACTCATCAACTGGAAAAGGAGCCAGAGGAGCAGAGAGAAGAAGCAGCTGAGGGATGAATGAAGAAAAGTAGGCTAAATGTTTCTCTAATTTAAGGTAACTGACCATATCTAGCTCTAATCTCTCTTGATCCCCAATATTTACAAGACATCTCTATTTGGAGGTGACACCCAAACTTCAAAAATCTCTGAATCTAATCTTTCCATTTCTCTGTCCAACTTCCTTAAATCTGTTTATAGAAACACATCCTCCTATACTCTGAAGCTTGATACTTCATTCATTTTTTAATTTTTCCCTTGCCTTCACCCCACACATTCAATCATTCATCATTTCCTATGAATCCTGTGACCAAAGTATCTCTCACACCTTTCCTCTTCTTTGCACTAACACTGGCAATACTCTAGCCTAGTAATTAATCAATTCTCATTTAGAGCTGAGATTTCCAAGTACTGCTGGACCAGATTAAAATGCAATTGGGAAATGTTTAATAAAATAAATAAAAATTCAAAACACTGATAATGTTCACTTGTGATTTTCTCATTCAATATGTTGTTTTTCTATGAGTCTGACACCACTGATCACTCTAGACCATTGTAGTAACATTCTAATTTGTGCTCCTCCTTTCAACTCCTCCCCTTTCCCATCCGCAAACCACAGAGTTGCTAAAATCATCTTCCTAAGAAAGAAATCCAATGATGTCTCTTTGCTTCCTCCAAACCGTTAGTAGCTCTCTCTTGGGGATAAAATATAATACAAATTCCTTAGCATGGCATTAAAGGTCTACCATAATCTAGGCTCCAACCTGCCCTTTTTTCATATTACTCCTAGTCATGCACTCCATGTTCCAGTAGCACTGAATGTCTGCCTTTTCTCACCCTCACAAGCTGTCTCCTATTTCCATGTGTTTATGTTGGGCATCTTCCAGGTCTGAAATGCATCCTCTTTACCATTCAAAATCTCCTTCTTCCTTTAAGGCTCTACTGAAGTACAGGTACAGCCTCCTGCATAAAGGCTTTTAGAAGCTGAAAGTGATCTCGAACTCCTCGAATTTTAATAAATTAGTTTGTCTAGATCTCTCCTGGGAGCCCACTACATTCTGCTTTATACTTATCTAGGTATCTGTCATATACCTCTCCTCCCCTTAAACTCCTTAACCATTGAGAGATGTCACTTTTAATCTTTGACCTTTATGAACTGATGCAAAGTGAAGTGAGAATAGCTCACTTCATCATTCAGATCATTGTTTGCAGTAACTTATAATAATGGTCAACTAGGAAAGATTTGGCTACTCTGATCAATACAATGATCCAAGACAATTCCAAAGAGTTCGTGATGAAAACATGCTATCCACCTCCAGAGAGAGAAATGATGAACTGAGTATAAATTGAAGTATAATTTTCTCACTTTTTTGGCTCACTAATATGGAAATATGTGTTGCATGATTTCATTCATATAACTTATATTATTTGCTTATCTTCTCACAGAGTGAGAAAGGGGTGAGACAATGGAGAGAGTTTGGAACTTAATTTTTTAAAAAGAATATTAAAATAAATAATTATTTTAATAGTTGCCTGGGGCAATGAAAGGTTAAATGACTTGCCCTGGGTCACACAATTACTGTAGATATATGTAGCTAACATTTATATAGTGCTTACTATACGCCAGGTACTATACCAAGCACTTTACAATTATTATCTCATTTGATTCTTACAACCCTGGGAGTTAGAGGTTATTATTATCCCCACTTTGCAAATGAAGAAACCAAGTCAATTCACATCTTCCCGACTATAGGGCTGGTGATCTATCCACTGAGCCACATAGCTGCCTCAGAGTCAATACTTGAACCCAAGTCTTCCTAATTCTGAGGTCAGCTCTTTATTCAATAAACTGTGTTGTCTCTCTGAGCTGTGTGGATAATTGGAATCCTTAGAAATGGATGTTCTTAATAACAGCTCTGTGATAAATTGAGAGTGTACATTCACTCTATCAAGAATCTTTCACCACATTAATTTTAATTGGTATTTGATAGATCATCTTTGGTAAATAGCATTATATATACACATATGTATGTGTGTATATATGTATGTATATAATTCACATTTTTTCTGGATTGGATCTCAGCTAGGGACTGAATAATTTACACATCAGAACAGATTAACTATAATTATCCTCTCTCTCTGACTCTGGTCACCAGCCACTATGGGAGACAATGAAAATCCTTTGCCCTGAGAGAAATGCCTCATCTTTGATGATTAATTACAATGTGGAAATGAAGAATAGCATCCACGTTCCCTGTGCCCAATCTCATCTGTTGTACAGACCTGCTAAGAACTCTCCCACACCATGCTTTCTCCAAGTTTAGTAAAGCAATCAGACGTCTGTTACATTTTTACAGACTATCCAAAGTGGTGAGGAGGTGGCAGAAAGTGATTTCTTTTTTTATCATCACAAGTAATTTCATCCTAACACTAGCTTCATTCTTCCTCAGCCCTCCTACGTCACTCACCCTTAGCTTAGCCATGCATTGCTTTGCAGAACCCTTGGCCAGCATTGTTAGGAAGATGAGCAGATGGTTACAGCTTTGAAGAGTCCATGAATCACCTTAGTTAATTTGCTCTTGAATCGAGGTTGGGCAGTGGGCACAATGATAAAGAAATCCTCATGATCTGAGACTAGAGCTAGTATTTTTCCATCTCAAGAAAATCTCCAAAACAACTTCAAAAAATATTTCCCATTTACCATGTTTCAGTAAGTGATCAGTTGAATTTCAATTCAAGTCAAACATTTATTAAGTACCTATTATGCAAAAGTCACTGGGGATACAAACATGAAATAGATACTGGCCTGCCCTCAAAGTGCTTATAACCTAATAAAAGATATTAAATGGCACAAATAACAAATACAGGTTATGAAATTATGATTACAAAAGAGAGAGACAAAAATAAATTATTTGAAGCTTGGCTTCAAGTATGATCTTGCACAAGTCACTTAGTCAATTTTGTCCTTGGTTTCTTTATTTGTCAAAAATGAGAGGTTTGGACTAGATGACACTAAAGTCCCTTCCTGCTCTAAATAAAAAACCACTCAAACTATTGTGTAAAATTAATAATGAGTCATGACATTAAACTGTGAAATGCTTTCCCCTTTTGGCCCCCAAGAACAATTTAGTTTTAAATCTGAGGCAATAGCTTCTTCCTGCCCCACCAGGCAACAAAATTGGGTTGAGATCTTCCTTCTTCAACAGAAGATGTTAGGGATATCAGAATTAAGGGCCAGCCTCGACCCATTTGAAAGATGAAATAATATAATCATCAGGCTCTTCTCAGCCATTTCTGGACTTCAGTGAAGCAGCCATATGATAGGTCTCTTGGCATCAGAAAAACACTTCCTTTCCTGTGAAGGAGGAGTTGAGATCTCTGATTCCATTTCCTGCATGCCTTTTTTCCAATCAGAGATGCCCTGGGGAAGGACTGGATAATGGTGTCACAAGGGGTATATATCGGTGTGTCCAAGAAGTTCTCACTGTCTGGTCAAGTTCTCCCACCTAGCTGTTGGAGCATATATCTTACTCTCTTTCTCATCCAGGTTCTCATCCAGCATAGCTGCCTAGCAGCATGCTCATGCTTATGCCTCTCTCTCTTGAGTCTTGCTTGAAGTTTTTTTTTTTTTTTTTTGGGGGGGGGGGGGGAGTTGTTTTCTGTTTGGAATATGGAGGTAGTCCACTAGCTTGTTAGAAATCTTGAGTGGCCAATTACTGAATATTTTAAAATTTAATATATACAGCCTCTGGAGAATTTCATTCATTACAATATATACAGAAATAATAGCTAATACTTATTTAATGCTTTTTTTACTTTTTAGAGTTCCTTATTCATATGATCTCATTTCATTCTCACAGCAATTCTTTGTGATAAATGTGCTACTATCTTTATTTCGGATATGAGGAAACAGAGGCTCAGGGAACTTAAGTATCTTGCATAGGTTTATGCATCTGGGTAAATGACAGAGGAAGGATTTATAGCATCTGAAAGGAGAAAGATTTCAGTCAACTATATACCATGATGTCTTTTGATATAAAAGAGAAAGATATGGGCAGAGTCGATTTGCAACTAGATACTCTTATGTTGTTGATTTTTCCTTAAAAAGGTTAAATTTGGGGTTTTTCATTATCTTTCAATCTTGCTGAGTCTGGGAAATACAATGAGTCTTGCTAAAGAACATTTCCATTCTCTGTCTCTTTCTCTGTGTCTCTGTCTCTCTGTCTCCCTCTGTTTCTCTGTGTGTGTGTGTCTCTCTCTCTTTCTCTCCAGCTGCAGTCAAGTAATAAGATGGAAGGCTGGTGGCAGAGTTAAGGAGTGAGCAAAGAAATGAAAATAGCAAATGTAGATACCTTTATCACCCAGTGGTAAAACTGGAAGGAGGAATGTTCTGTAGCAACTACTCTTGGAATCTACTCTTCTCAGGGACTAAGATACAAAGAGAATACTGTGTCTTGGTTTTAAGGGTATGTCTTTGTACTTTGGGACTTGATATATTTTCTCAGCTAATATCGTTTTGTAAAAAAATAATAATAATGGAAGTTGGGACAGCTAGGTGGCTCAGTGTTAGATGGAAGGTCAATATGGCCTCAAATACTTCCTAGTTTTATAACTCTGGGAAAATGATAATTTAATCCCCACTGTCCCACTAATTCTTACCATTCTTCTGCCATGTAACCAACACAGCCTTGATTCTAAAACAGAAGGTTTAAAAAAAAAGGTAATGGATGTTCACTGACTATCAATTATATTGAGAAGATATAAGTAAATAGATACTAGAGTGTTAATCATTGGATTGATGGTATTGAGGAAATACTAACTGGGCCATCAATATTACAGAAATTAAGTTATTTTGCTCATGTATCTGGTAAATGGTAGAGTAAGGATTTGTAGTTGAATAAAAGCCTATGAAGTAGCATTAGGAGGAAGCTTCAAAGTCACAGCCACCACCTTGCTGAGAACTCAACTGGCCAGCAGTATTTCAAGTTGGGTGAGAAATCCCTAATGGATAATATTATTCATGTTATATGTAAATAGGAGTTATTGGCACTATTTCATCATTTTATTCCAATGCTTTGGTGGATCTGCAATCCCATTAATGCAGAAATACCTTCCCATGACGCAAATTGCATCTTATTTTCTGCAACTTGTCTATGCCCTCTCATCAGTCCTCTAAGGAGTCTATCTAGCATGCTAAGGGTCTTCCTCCACCCAACCTCTCTTTATTCTATGAATTAAAATGCATCCAACCCTACCTT
Source organism: Gracilinanus agilis (assembly GCF_016433145.1). Taxonomy (NCBI): domain Eukaryota; kingdom Metazoa; phylum Chordata; class Mammalia; order Didelphimorphia; family Didelphidae; genus Gracilinanus; species Gracilinanus agilis. Next base: position 375,615,007 of record NC_058132.1, on the reverse strand, counting down.
TCATTTTCAACTTTAAGATAAGAGCTCATAAAGATCATAAAAGTATATTTGTATTGTTTTTCCTAAATAGCATCCATTTCCCAGAATCTCAGAATTCTAGAATCTCATATTAACATAGACAAATGAGATATTTGTAAAGCAAAGTGCCTGGCATATAGTAAGCACTTAATAAATGCTTTTGCTTTCATCCCATGTGGGAATTTTCTTTGCTTTTATATTGTTCTGGGTATGTGATATTTCACTTCCTACTTCCACACCTTTGCCTAGGCTATCCCCAATACAAGGGATGATATCTCTTTTCTCCCCTATGCCTAATTCAAGATTTAACTAAAGTGTCACCTTTCATGTGATTTATTCTTCCCTCCCCCCCACCTCCAGTTCTTGGTGTTTACTTGTGTTTATCTATCTGAGCACATAAAATGGATTGGAAGTTCTCATCCAATGGAAATTTCTTGAGGGAAGAGAATGTTTTCATTTTTTGTTCTTGTATTCTGAGTGTCTAGAAGAGTGTCCAGCACAAAATAAATGCTTTCTACTATAACTTCTTGCTGAAATAAATTGGATATCTGAAGGAGAGAGTCTTCTGTAATACCTAGTTTCTTCTTTTATTTTCACTCTAAAAGATCTTTGTCATTTCTTCAAAATCAAGCTAAGAAGGTAAATTTTCCCTTTACATGGAAAAAAATGCAATTTTATACATTTGTTACAAAACAGAAACAAAAACAGCATCAAACATTATACAACTCAAATACTGAATTTAGGTGATACAAACCTTCATTGACTATACTTGGGAATTTGGAAGTGGGCAGGAAAAGTGAGGTAATGTCTAATATGATTATGAAAAACACATTTAAATGTCATCGTGGCTATGACACATCAGTGGCACATATGTGGGGTAAAATAGAATATAAACTGCAGGAACATTGCCTGTGATGTGATAGTTTAGCAGCGGAAGATAAACTTCATTTTGAAGAAAGGTTTCACTGAGAAAACAGGTTCGATTCCAATGTAGTATCATCTTCGGCATTTTCCAGCTTTGACTTTTTTCAGAACCATGGATATAAACTAATCTGGGCTTTGGATCTGTCTGAACTTTTCCTTATTTAAAAAAAAAGCATATAAAAACACATACAAACCACACACAGATACAGATACACACACACACACACACACACACACACACACACACACACACACACACACACCAAACCAAAAAAATGAGGCTCTAAAAAACTATACTCACCCACAATCATTCAGGTTCTCTATTATTGCCCAACATTTAGCCTCTCGTTGAAATCTTCTACTTAGAACTCCCAATGTCTTTAAAATTTTTTTTCATATACATGTCGAAACAATTTTTGACAATTGTTTTTTGACACAGAATTCAAGTTTTCTCTTTCCCCTTTCCTGAGGTGATGAATAGTCTGATATAGATTATATCTTTACTTTCATATGACACATATTTATATATTACTCATGTCATGACAAAAGTCATTATTTTACACAGACAATAGAAATCTCATGAAAAAAACATAGGGGAAGATGGATGCTTTGATCTATGCTCAGACTCCAAAAGTTCCTTCTTTGGCTGTGGAAAGCATTTTCATCATAAGTCCCTTGTGGCAATATAGGGAACTTGCTTTGATGATAATGGTTTAGTCCTTCACAGGTGATCATCACACAGTATTTCTATTATTGTATATATTTTTCACCTTTTTCTGCTTGCTTTACTTTGCATCAGCTCATATAAGTTTTTCAAGGTTTTTCTGAACACATCCCGTTCATCACTCCTTATGACACAATAGTATTCTCTTACAATCATATACCACAACTTGTTCATCTATTCCCCAGCTGATGGACATCTCCTCAACATCCAATTCTTTGCCACCACAAAAAATGCTACTAAAAATATTTTGATAAAAGCAAGTCTTTTTTTTTCCTTATCTCTGATATTTTTGGAATACAAACCTAACAGTGATGGTGGGTCAAAAGGTAAGCATAGCTTTGTGGCCCTTTTGAGTCTGGTTCCATATTGCCCTCCAGAATGGTTGTATCAGTTCACATTTCCACCAATAGTGTATTATTGTCCCAATTTTCCCACATCCCCTCCAACATTCATCATTTTCCTTTTTGGTCATATTAGTCAATCTGGTGGGTGTGTTTTAATTGTTTTAATAGTTTTAATTTGCATTTCTCTATTCAATAGTGATTTGGAGCATTTTTTCATATGTCTATAGATAGTTTTAATTTCTTTCTGAGAACTACCTGTTCATATCCCTTGACTATTTTTTGATTGGGAAATTGCTTTATATTCTTATAAATTTGACTTAGTTTTCTACATATTTGAGAAATAAATATTTTATCAGAGATACTTGCTATAATATTTTCCTCAAAATTTATTGTTTCCCTTTTAATCTTGGTTCCATTGGTTTTACAAAACCTTTTTTAACTTAATGTAAAAAAATTATGTATTTCAGTTTTTGTAATGTCTTCTATCTTTTGTCTTAAAGAAATCCATTCTTCTTCTTTTGAAATTTGCTATGATCTTTAGGAAGTTTTTCCACATATTAAGCTGAAATCATAAACTGCAGTTTCACCCGTAGTTCCTATTCCTGCCTTCCAGAGAAAACAAAACAAATCTAATCTCTTTTTACAAATTAAAATCCTTCAAGACTTGGAGACCATGACCAAGTCCATCCCTTAACCATTTTTTCTAAGCTAAACACCCTCATTTCCTTCAGTCAATCCTTGTGATCTTGTGATCTGCATGAATTTCGGCAAGTCACCACACCTCTGTTCCTGAGTCTCAATTGCTTCCTTATAAATAAATGAAGGAGATTAAACTCAATTACCTCCAATTTCCCTTTCCATTCTAAATCTATTACCTATTACCACAGGAAAGGACATCAATTCCATCAATTGGAGAATGGCTGAACAAATTTTGGTATATGCTTTTGATGGAATACTATTGTCGTGCTATAAGTAATGATGAGCAAGATGAATTCAGAAAAACCTGGAAAAACCTATAAAAACTGATAGAGAGTGAAGGGAGCAGTCAAGTCAGAAGCCACTTGCTTGCTTATTCCTTTAACAGGCAAGAATATTGAGCTATCTACCCAACTCTTCCCCATCCCAAAAAATCACTTCATTTGGAATCAGGAACTCAAAAGTTATTACCTAGAGAAGCATTCACATTTCTGTACAATGAAAGCTCATCTAGGATTGGTTCGGAGGTCCTTCCTTCATGAAGTCCTCCCTGAGTTGATTCCCACCTCCAAACCTCAGCCAAAAGATTCAAAAGGAAGGAAGGAAGGAAGGAAGGAAGGAAGGAAGGAAGGAAGGAAGGAAGGAAGGAAGGGAGAGAGGGAGGGAGGGAGGGAGGGAGG
>NC_058132.1:375598171-375608842 GCF_016433145.1 Gracilinanus agilis | reverse complement strand
AGAGAGAGAGAGAGAGAGAGAGAGAGAGAGAGAGAGAGAGAGAGAGAGAGAGAGAACGAACCAAAACACCATCCAGATCTGTTGTAAACCCCCAAAATTGTAAGAACCTGAGGTAGTTAGGTTAACTTTGCACCAGCTGAATTGATCTGGGACTAATCAATAGACCTTTGGGATGCTTTTAGCGTTTGTTAAGATTTTGAACAGAGTCTGAGACCCCAGGGAACCCCCTAGTCAAATACTTTCTAACCACTTGCAGGAGCTCTTATTTGTTTTTCATTCTCAGGACTGCTTTTAAGTAGTCCAGGTAATTGCTCTACCAGGGAGTACTGGAACTTGTTTTTAGTAGGATTGTTTGTTTAAACCCTTGAACTGTGAGAGATATACCACACCAAAAGCAAAATAGCAACCTGGACTATTGGTGACTTAAAATGGTGAGTCAGAAAAAGCTGTACAGGATGAGAGTATAGTTGTCCCCTGACCCTCAAGTTAGTAACCCAGGGGGGCAGCTGGGTAGCTCAGTGGATTGAGAGTCAGCCCTAGAGACAGGAGATCCTAGGTTCAAATCTGGCCTCAGACACTTCCCAGCTGTGTGACCCTGGGCAAGTCACTTGACCTCCATTGCCCACCCTTATCACTCTTCCACCTATGAGTCAAAACACAGAAGTTAAGGGTTTAAAAAAAAGTTAGTAACCCAGGCAGGGATGAGAGCAATGGCATTTGGACAGCAACAGCAACAATAGCAAAATCATAGAGAAAGCAATAAATACTACATGGAATATCCTTTCACTTACTCTGAATCATTTTCTCCCATGCTTTATAAAAAGAGTCCCAGTGTCTCTTATATAGACCTGCAAAAGCATAGCAGATGAAATAGCCTCCAGAATAAAGCTGTGCTCAATTGTGTCCAACTCTTCCAGAATCCCTCTAGAAGTTTCTTGGCAAAGATGCTGGACAGGTTTGACAATTCCTTCTCCAGCTCATTTTACATATAAGTAAACTGAGACAAACAGGGTTAAGTGACTTGTCCAGAGTCACCAGATTAGTATTTCAGGTCAGATTTGAACTCAGAAAATCTTCCTAACTATAGGCGTGACACTCTCCACTCTGCCAACTCACTGCCCAAGAATATAGCTATACCCACTTCCAGTCTGAAGTATTCTAGATTTTAACATTAGTTCCTTGGAAGATTTTCTAGCACAAGCATCGCATGCATTATGTTTTAAATAATCTTGCTTTCTACTGAAATTATGAAATTGATTTGGGTTTAATCATTAACAAAGGATAGCAATGTCTTGCAAATAATAGACAATTATTAGTAAATATGTTTTTTATTAAATTAACATAGTTACTGTGGAATGGGTTTCACTCTATTCTCTGAAATCACCATATTTCTTAGTTCCATTCATAAACTGAAAGGCCAAATTACCTTCTCTCTCAATAGGAGATACTCAGCAGCCTCAGTCTCAGTTTGGGTCAAGCAGAGAATCAATCAGAATCCCAGAATGGAATGGGATTCAGATGTTATTTCAGGAATCATTTTAGTAATCTTTCCCATGCATGAATCTCCTTTAAAACATCCCCCAAAAGTGGTCAGTCAGCCTTTGTTTAAAGACCTCCACTATTTCACATCTCTGTGAAGACTTCTTCTGGACCTCTCTAATTGTTAAGAAGTCCTTCCTTATATAGAGCTAAAATCTATCTCTGTGACTGTCACCAAGTGTTCCTAGTTCTGCCTTTTGAAGCCAAGTAAAGAGGAAGTGAAGTAGGAAGGTAGATATAGCACTGACATGGAACCATGAAAACCTGAATTCAAAACTGATATCATACTAGCTCTGTGACTCTGAGTAAGTCACCTAACTTCTGTCTGATTTGGTTTTATCATCTGTAAAATGGAGATAATAATAACACCTACTTCCCAGGATTGTTGTGAAGATAAAAGGAGATGATATTTGTAAAGTTTTGCAAAACTTATAGTACTATATAAACACTAGATATTATTATTTGAAAATTATAATCATGTCATCTCTGAGAAATTTTTTCCATCACTAAACATCTCCATGTGTCCTTCATCATCTTATGGTATGGCTTAGAGTCCCCTCACCATATTGTTCAGTCTTCTCAAGATGCACTTGAATTTGTCCATGTTTTTCCTCAAATATGTCCCTAGGCACAACTGTTCCCAATACTGCAGTTGGAATAATTTTGTGATCACATTCGCTTCAATGACAGTCAGTCACATCCCACAATTTCATAATGAACTTTCAGTCTGCTAAAAAACCCCAGGTTATTTTCAGATTAATTACTTTCTAATTGTCTGTTGACATTCAGATAGTTGTTTCCCACCTGGGAAATAATGATGGCAAGGAGCTGTCCACAGCTGAAACTCCTTTGGAGAAAAAAGGAGGTGGTTACCATGACCCTCCCAGGCCTAAAAGAAATACATCATTGTCACTTTATTGAGTGTGGGGAGAAATATGTATGATCTCTATTTTCTAACCTTATTAGACATCTGGTTTCATTGAACTGAAGACTACACTGGTTCTGCCTACTATTTACAGTACGAATTTTTCCTTGCTGAAATTCTTCTCTACTCTCCACTTCCAATTACAGCTTCATTGATCATGGAAAATGTCATACCACTTAACTCAGGAGATCCTCTACAATTTAATAGGGAGAGAAAGGTGGAGTCTAGCCCAAGATGACACCAGCCCATCAGTCCCAGGGCCTCACTATGGAGGGGCAACATGCTATTAACCTATCCACATACTCAGCAAAAGGCCCAGGGACAGTGAAGTAGGACCTCCATTGAAAGCAACCTCCCCCAACATTCTCAACCAACCCAACTATCATTCTTTTGAAAATGAAATTCATCAATGAATTAACAAATATTTTTATGCAGCAGGAGTAAGTATCTTTCTAGATGTCGCATCATATCTGTAATCACTACTATTGAGGAGGCTAAGATAGTGGACTAAGGTGATCAAGTTTGTACACTTAGTCTGGTACTAACAGTGAAGGGAAGGGTGGAGTGCAACAAGATGCCTAAGGAAAGCCAAGAGTCTTTGCTTGGAAATGGAATAGCTGGATATTCTGTGTTAAGAACTTCTAGCCTGGAAGGAAGGGAAGGAATAAAGGGGAAAGAGAGGGAAGAAGAAAAGGATAGAGGAAAGAAGGAAGGAAGGAAGGAAGGAAGGGAGGAAGGAAGGAAGGAAGGAAGGAAGGAACGAAGGAAGGAAGGAAGGAACGAAGGAAGGAAGGAAAGAAAGAAGGAAAGAAGGAATTTCTGAGTGAGCTCTAGAGTTGCAAGGATCATTACCAGATGGTACATTCATAAAATGGGGCTAATAATTTATGATCCCAAACTGCTTGGGCTCAGATACATGGCAAGTGCCCAAGGACCTTAAAGCCTATTTTATTCAGCTCTACTCACTGGTATCAGATTTATAAAAAAGATCTGAGGTTTCACTTCACACCAATTATATTATCAAAAGAGGATAAAAATTAAAATTATGAATACTCATGAGATTGTGGAAGTTCAGGGATAGAAATGCCCTACTGATGAAGCTGTGAATTGATCTATTTTGGAAACACTGTTGAATTAGGCTTTTTTTTTTTAAAAAAAAGTTCATTAAACTATATATTTTAAATTATTTTTATTATTTTCCTAATCATATGTAGATACAATTTTAATAATCATTTTCTAAAAATTTGCCATCTACATTCTCTTCTTCCCTCCCTCCCCTCCTCTTCCTGAGAGAGCAGGTAATATGATATGGATTATATATGTACTAAGATGCAATTCACATTTCCATGTTCATCATTTTGTGAAAGAAGATATATATATCATTTGCCCAAGAAAAAAGAGCTTACATAGGAAATAAGGTGAAGAATTGTATGTTTCAACCTATATTCAGACTCCATCAACTACTTCTCTGGTGGTGAATAGCCCTTTTTGTCAGGAGTCCCTTGGAATTGTCTTGGATCCTTGCATTGCTGATAATAGTTAAGTCATTCACGTTTGATAATCATACATTATTGCTGTTACTGTGTTCATCGTTCTCCTGGTTCTCATTTCACTTTGCATCATTTCATATAAGTCTTTACAAGGTTTTTTTTATTGTAAGATTTATCATTCTTTATTACACAATGATATTCTATCACAATCACATACCACAACTTTTTCAGTCGTTCTCCAATTCCTGGACATCCTGTACATGTTTTTTGACCCAGTAATGTGCCTACAGAGAAACTTGGGAAGATTAATACGAATTGATGCAGAGTACAATAACAATTTAGTTTAAGTAGAACAATTTACACAATAATGTAAAGGGAAATAATATTGAAAATTTTCAGGTTTTTGATCATTTCGGTAACTAATCATAATTACAGAGGTATGAATAAAACAATTTTAGAAGAAAAAGTCACAAATAAAAGCCATTGGGGGAGGAGTAGAAAGATTGCAGTCTACACAAGTGGAAACAATGTTCTATCAAAGTGGAATATATCAGTATATCGTTATTGACATAAAAAGTCAGCATGTAGTTTATAATCTGAGATTCCTCATGCCTTAGGAAAGTAGTTTATTAATCTTCCTCACAACAGTATATTCTAAAAAATAACTATGAGGATGATAATTTCAGAGAAGGCAAGTATAGTATGGTGATGTTTATCAGATATCTTCACAAAATATCAAAGTAAAACACCTCTACACTCTACTAGAGAGTATCAACATTTAGTACCAAGCAATTATTACCCCAACATAGGCCATGGAACCTGAGTCTAGAACAATTTATTTGTTAACTAAATCCAAGAAGAGATTCTGAGAGTTCCTAAAGGGACAGAATGCTATAGTAGATAAAGTTCTGGACTTGAAATTATGAAGGACTGGATTCAAATCCTGTCTCCAACATATTGACTGATGGGACTATGGGTAAGTCACTTAACCCCTCAGCCTCAATTTCTTCATCTGGACAATGACATTAATAATACCTAGAATAACTATTTCATAGAATTGTTGTGAGTCATATGAGATAATGCATATTAAAGATTTTACAAGCAAACTTACAAGGCTAGAGAAATGTATTATAATCAACATCATTATTATTATTCCCAAATGAGAGGAAAGTATTTAACAAGAGATCCATCTGACTTTCCATCTTTCTCATCAGCCCACAATATTATTGCCGCTGAACTGAATGGAACTCAGTATTTCCATTCCTCTACTGTTCTCTATACCTGGTCATTTAACCAGTTCCAAATCCACCTAACTGTCCAATTGTTCAATGCATATCTTCCCATTTTGTCTATAAGTATATTATGAGAAATTTGATTAAAATCTTATTCAGATGCAAATTATATGTCAAATATTGCCATGTCTAGTGCCTTGACTAAAAAAGAAAAAAGAAATTAATCTTTTCCAAGATGAAATATTATCAATGAATGTCTGCTGGATTTTTTTTCCTTTCTAAGTTCTCACAAACCATCTATTTAACCTATCCTAAGATTTTTTAGGAATCAAAGATAACTTTACCTGCCTTCATTTGAAAAATTCTTCCTTCTTCTTTAATCCTCTTTTTTACATTTTCTTTTCTCCAGTCCAATTGGATATTTAATGCTCTGGCAGTGGTTCAGTAATCATATCTATGAGTTCCTTTGGTACATTGGGATATACCCTCCTGTCACATCTCACTTTGTCAAACATTCACATTTCAGTTGGTGTGAAGGATGTGGCTAGGGAACAGAATCTATCTACCGCTATATTTTTATGGCAAAATTCATAGAAAGTAACCCTCTACTAGTCAAGCAATTCACAGATGGAATTATCACAGGTTCATTCATACATTCCATGTTCCCAATTTTAGAGGTTCTTTTGAATGCAACAGGGAAACAAACGGACACTTATTTATTGAGTTCCAAATACATGTAAGTCATCATGTCGACAGATGCTAGCGAGGGACATGAAAAAAACACAGTGCTTTGGCAGCAATGACAAAAAAAGAAATGACAGTTGTTGGAGGGGCCATGGAAAAAATAGGAACTACAAATGCAATATTAATTGATCTGTGAATCAGTCCAATCATTCTGGAGAACAACTTGGAAAACAAGGGAAGTTCCTTTAAATAGATAAAATGTTGTCAAAAAAAAAAAAAAGATCGTTTTGGCTGGAGCAGAAAGTTTGTAGAGGAGATAAGACTAGAAAGTTAGATAAAAACAACAACCTTGCATTAAGAAAGGCATTGATTCCAGGAATAAGGAGGTGATATTTCTGTTGTAGCCTCCCATGGCCAAACCACATCTAAAGTGTTTTAAGTATGAGGGTGTCATGTCAGACTTGCAGGAACATCAGAATAGATACATCTCTGGTATTTCCTCTCCCTATCCTTCTCTAAGAGATTTCTAATTTGTTTCAGAAAAGAAAGCCAAAGGTTGAAGCTGGAGGCTACTCACTCTACTCTCCTCAAAAAGAGGGGATACAGGGCTAAAATTAAGTCTGCTTCCTTAAATGCTGTTGGTCTTAAAGATGGTATTTTTAGGTTCAAGGTAAACTTCTGATTTGTTAGGGGAAAGGAATATACCCTAAGCTTTATAACCAAGGTTTAATTCCTTTCCCACCAAATGCCAATTCTACAATGAACAATGAACACAATGAACATAGTAAACCCCATTCATCCAAGTGAATAGCAATACCGAAATAAGAGAAAATATACATATGAGAATATGTACCAGACAATACAGAGAGAAAGGGCTCTTCCACTGTGAATAAAGTAACTCAGTCAAGAGAGAGAATCCCATATATTATCTGAGGGGGAAATTACTCAAAGTCTCTAGCTTAGTAAAGCTGGGAGTATGGACATTATAAAGATGACCAGCTCTTCTCATGTCAAATTCTAAGAGACATTTTTTTCTCTTCATGGCCTAAAGAAAGAGTCATCACACATATAACTCCTTTTGAAACTGTAAGCCAGAAAAAAAAAAAACAAAGAAACTTAAAGAGACTGGAGAGCCTAAAGACACCTCTCCTTTCCCTTTTTCTGTCCCATGGGGTACGGATAGCCACTAATAAGGAGTGGAGGCAGCTAGGGGGCATAGTGAATAGAGCTCCAGGACTGACGTTAGGAAAATTGATCTTCCTGAGTTCACTTATTGCCTTAGACACTTATTGTGTGACCCTGGCTAAGTCGCTTCATCCTGCTTGCCTCAATTTCCTCATTTGTAAAATCAGCTGGAGAAGGAAATTGACAAACCACTTCAGAATCTTTGATAAGAAAACTCCAAACAGGGTCGTGAAGAGCTGAACACAATTGAAATGACTGAAAAATAACAAAAATGAGGGGAAAGTCCCATACAATTGGCTCTTTGAACCAGTGTTACACTAGGAAAGACTTTAATAAATAGAGATGCCAAAGGAAGACAACTGAGATTGTGAAGGACTCTGAGTTTTCCCATTACGAAGATTAGTTGAAAGAAATGGGTATATTTAGCTTGGAGGAAAGAAGATTTTGAGAGGGTATAATAATTGTTGAATATTTAAAATTCTGTCATATACAAGCAGGTTTGAATTTTTTTAACTTGGTCTCAGAACGCAGAACTAAGCAAAGAAAGCTACTAAGAGGCAAATTCAGATGACATCAGGAAAACTTCTTAACAATCAGAGCTGCCAAAAGTGAAATGCTATCCCTTGACTTGAGTTCTTTAAAATAAGGCAAGATGGCTATCTTTTTTCTAAGTGCAAAAAGGGTTCATTGGGTTCTGAGGTACTCTCTATTTCTAAAATTCTCTAATTCTGTGACCTTGGCAAAAAAAATGAAAATAAAAAGTTAGATTTATTCTGCTATTATCTGTGTAGCCCATGGTTCCCCAGACCAATAATAAATTCTAATTTTCACCACCCTCTTAGTTTTACAATGCAATCAGCTTATTATTAGAACGTGTTATTTCATTTATGCTTTTTAACCAACTTGGATTATTGATCTTTATTAACCACTGCAAAGCTTTTATACTCATTTAAGTATCTGGTCAAGGTCAATCAGCATGTTCATTTCATGTAATAGCAATGACTCAAGAGAAAAGGTGTCTGATTATAAATTTATAGGGGTCATAGCCAGTTTGCATAGGATTCCTTGTCAAACATCTTAGTATAGCCAAACTTGGCACAAGGGGCATTTAAAGTAATAATGCTCATTATGAGCAGCTCTTATAATGAACACAGAAGCACACATCCTCCCAGGAAAACCAGAATGAATGAATAATGGTGCTGTGATCAATTACATCATCAGTGATGTTTTTAACAATTTCATTTTCCAAAAAGAAAAAAAAACCCAAAACAGTGGAAATCATAAAATTCTGGACTTATATTTCAAGATGATTTTTTAAACTAAATATTGAACTAATAATGTTTGAGTTAAGCTCATGGGCTATTCAGTCTCACTTAACCATTGCAATTTTTTTTTAATCCTTACCTTCTGTCTTAGAATCAATACTGTTTACTGGTTCCAAGACAGAAGAGCAGTAAGGGCTAGGCAATGGGGGTTAAGTGACTCACCCAGGGTCACACAGCTAGGAAGTGTCTGAGACCATATTTGTACCCAGGACCTCTCATCTCTAGACCTGACTCTCAATCCACTGAGCCATTCAACTGCCCCTTCAAATTCACTGTTGATGTTTTTTGCATTTCCACAGGGACCAAAAAGACCTTTTACCTCATGTATAGTTTTCAAATACAGTACAAGATTGCTTAGAGAAAGAGAAAGGTTACTTGGCTTCAGTGTGTTTTCATGTATGAGGCATCCCTGGAGCCTCTGATATATTAGCTGCTAAATACTACATTCTCCATTGTTGTAAATAAGGACAAACTGTAGGTCAGAGTCTGGTTTTATCAGAGTATCTTTGCTGCCAATAGCAGAGCTGGAGATTAGTGCAGGTCTGGTGTGCTCTCTGCTCTGGTGAATCACTGGAGTTTAGTATTAAATCAGAGCCCATCTGATCTCATGGTTTTTCTTTAAATATTTACAGGCATGGTTGTGGTCTAGGGAAGAGCTCTGGATTTTGACCCCTGAGATGGAAGTTTAAGTTTCAGCCCTGATAATTCCTGACTTTGGCATTTTGAGCAAGCTAAATAAACTCTCTGAGTTTTCAGTTTTCTCATCTGGAAAGTGAGGGTGAGATTACCTAGAGTACCTTCCTGTCCCAGGTTGCTGTAAGAATCAAATGAGAGGGGACAGCTAGGTTGCTCAGTGGGTAGAGAGGCAGTTCCAGAAATGGGAGGTCTTGGATTCAAACTTGACCTCAGATACTTCCTAGCTGTGTAACCCTGGGCAAGACACTTGTTTATCCCTTACCACTCTTCTTCCTTAGAACCAATACATAGAATTGATTCTAAGAGGGAAGGTAAAGATTGAAAAAAAAAAAGAATTAGAGGACAATGTATATTGAATGGCTTTGGAAATCTTAAAACACTACAGCCAGTCAAAAAAAAATTATTACACACCTACTGTGTACTAGGCATTGTGCTGGGGATACAAAATTTATCAACTGTTGTTATGCTATTGAATTGAATTTTGCTTAATAGCAGCAAAAATTATAAAGCTCTGAACTAAAAAGCAAATTACAATTGTAAAAAGCTTACTAAGAAAACACACAGTTTGACTGTAAAAACATGTTGGCTATAGAAAGCTATCTTTGGAAATCTAGGTGTTCCTTCTAGTATTTCCTTTAAAAAAAAACACCTTATCTTCTGTCTGAGAATCAATAATAAATGTCGGTTCCAAAGTAGAAGAGTAACAGATAGGCAGTTGGAGTTAAGTGACTTGCCCAGGGTCACACAACTAGAAAGTGTCTGAGAGCAGATTTAAACCCAGGACCTCCTGTCACCAGACCTGGCTCTATCAACTGAGTCATCTAGCTTCTCCTAATGTTTTCTTAAATAAGAAAAGCATTAAGGCCAAAGAGAACAACAAGAAAATAGGCAGATGGGTTAGGAGATGACTTTGGGGGTAAAAGTTCCAATGGTGATTTTCCCCCCATTCTTTTATAATCTCCCTTCCTTCCCTATCTCCTTCCATAATTGAGGTATCTTGAATAAGAGGGTGTAACAATAAAACATCCTTACAAGGGTTTTTTCTTAAGTAGGGAACAAGAATGGAAGTTGGCTTCCAAAACATCAAACATAATGTGCTCTTTTATTATATGTGTATATTATATGTTATATGTATATGTTGTTATGCTAGCTGGATGTGGAAAGTGGAGACAAAAGCAAAAGGAAAAGGGACTGACTTCCTCCTCTGGTCCCAATCCTTAGAATGTGAGCTTTACCAAGCAGTTCAGATATTCTTTTTCCCAACTCTAGTCACCATCCTTTTTGAGAAGAGGGAAAGAATGATAAAGAAAATATGGCTCAACCATTCCATCTCTTCCCTTGGAACCACCAGACCTAGAGTCAAGAAGAAGTGAGACTGAGATTTGGCTCAGTGGATTGAGAGTCAGGTCTCGAGTTCCTGGGTTTAAATCCAGCCCGAGCGACACTTTCTAGCTGTCACTTAACTCCACTTGCCTAGCCCTTACCACTCTTTTGCCTTCATATAAATATTTAGTATTGATTCCAAGATGGAAGTCAGGGGAAGAAATAGGAGAAGGAGATAGAGGAGGAGGAGGAGGAGGAGGAGGAGGAGGATC
>NC_058132.1:375581797-375593173 GCF_016433145.1 Gracilinanus agilis | reverse complement strand
AGAAGAAGAAGAAGAAGAAGAAGAAGAAGAAGAAGAAGAAGAAGAAGAAGAAGAAGAAGAAGAAGAAGAAGAAGAAGAAAGATCAAATCCTGCTTCAAATACTTACTAGCTGAGTGATCCTGGGCAAGTCACTTAACCTCTGTTTGCTTCAGTTTTCCCAACTATAAAATAGGGATAATAATAGTATCTTCCTCCCAAGGTCATTGTGAAGATCAAGTGAGATAATATTTGTAAAGTACTTAGTATAGTCCTGACCCATAGTAGCACTTAATATTATTTCCTTCCTTTTTCCAGCCAATAATAGCAATGGGTTCATTTTATTCTGAGGACAGACCAAAAAATATCAGAAAAAGGTATCATTTTGCTTTGGGAAGTTATCTGGTATTATTTATAAACAAAGCTCTGAGATTTTCTTTTATTTGGATCAAGTCTTCACTCGGGAAAAATTCTGGCACTTTGGACTGAGATTAAAACCTTTGCCTTCTTTATCACTGAGACCACAAACCATTCACTGCTCCCTTTCCCTCTGCTTCCTTTTACCAATAATGAATCATACAACCAAGAACAGTAGAAATGGTCTCATTTTTATCAAGAGCAAGCCTGCATTAAAGTACTATTTAAAACCACAAGTAACTAACCTCAAGGAAAAGGGGAAAAAAGACAACTTTTTAATAGATGTATGACCCATCAAACAAAAAAAGGGAGGAGAGAAGGGGGAAGAGGCCCTCACCAGACACCTAAATTCTCAGGAGAAAAAGTTCATTATCAAATCCCATCCTCTAGTCATAGCTATCCTGTCTGTCAGATGCTCCACCGGATCCTATTATATTCAATGCCCATCTTTTCCCCCTCTCCTTTTCTCTTCCCCTCTCCCTCTAATATCATCTCCCAGGAGCATCTCTCCTAGAGTGGATGGAATGGGGGAGTACTGCCTCTTTCAGACTACATTTCCTAGAGGTTCTTATTTATGGTCTCAGAGAGCCTATGTGCTCTCTCTTCCAGAAGAGGAATTGATGTCCCCAAAACCTGGACATTTTCCTTGAAATCCTACCTTAAAAATAAGTAATAAGAGCTTTCTAAAGAAAATCCAGTACCAGGCCAATTTTAAATGATCCCAATGTTTGCTTCTAGTTCTAAATCCTGTAAGATTTAGAAGTGGAAAGAAACTTTAAGATCATCATGTCTAATCATCTCATTTTAAATATGAGGAAGTTAAAGACTCAAGAAGTTCAGTACCTTGAAAAAAGGTTACACAGGTAATAAGAAGCAGAACCAGGATGTGAACACATCATCTCTGACTCCATATCCATGTGTCTTCCCACTAAACCACACTGCTTCTAGATTAACCGAGAAAAAGGCATATCTCTCAGAGTTTATGCTAGTCATGCTAATGAAGTATTTCTATAATGGCATAACTTGTGTTTCTGCCCTAATTGAAAGCACTTGTGGCTTTCATCAAAAACCTTCTCCATTCAAGGCTTTTGGCAGCAGCCTCTCTTTCCAGATAAAGCCCCCAATGAATCAACCTTCACCATATACCACCAACCTCTTGGGCGGGAGGTGTTAATGTTTAAAATACTTTCTATTCCATATGTTTCCTGGAAATGTGTTGCTCCCTTACTGGAACGACAGAGCATTACAAAACCTCATTAAACCAAAACATAAGGGACCCAAAAATAATCACACTCCCATTCAACTGGATCAGTTGAGCAAATAACTTTGTGTCCATCACGGTTCTAGGTATTGAATGGTATATAAAAGTATTATTTTATAAGCCCTTAAAGACTTTTTAGTCTGGATGGGGAAACGAGACTATTATCCTAGAAACTTTTATAAAGCAAAAGATCCAGTCTCCAAACTATGGCTAAAATATAAATGTTATGGGCTGTTGGGAATTACCAAGGAAAGTTTCATGGAGGATATGGGACTCGAACTAGCTCTCCAAATAAAAGGAAATTTAGAATATGCCAAATAGAATGAGAGAAGCATTCCAGGAGGATTAAACATTATGAGTAAAGGAACAGAAGTGGAAATTGATATAGTAATTTTGGGGGATACTTAGAGGATCAGTCAAGAAGGAACAGAGATTCATTCTGAAAAGGATTTGTACATTAAGTTGGATAGGTAAGCTAGAGACAATGACATAAGACCTTGAATTCAAGGGAGAGCAATATTGGTTTTGATCCAATAGTCAATTATAACTGATATTTCCATAGATCATCCTAATATTCCTAATGTGTTTTCCTGCCCCAAATATCTCCCCTCTATACCCCATCCTCAGCACAGCTACCAAACTGGTTTTTCTAAAGCACAGGTCTAATCACTCCAATGGCCTTTCAAAGCCTTGTGCCTTCCACCTGCTTTTCCATTGTAATTTCACATGGCATCCTTTCTCATGGTAACCAAACTATCTTTCTTGCTATTTCTCACACACGACACTAGCTCCCATCTCCTTGCTTTTGCAGACTGTTACTCATCCCTGAGATCCAATCTCTACTCACCTTTACTTTTTAGTATTCCTGATTTCCTTCAAACTTCAGCTCAAACACTGCCTCTTACAAACAGCCTTTTCTTCTCCTTTCATCTACTAATTAGTATTCCCTTACCCTACTCCAAAGTAAATTTATGTTTGTCTTTTTTGTATATTTGTGCATTGGATAGAACACTAGGCTTGGAGTCAGAAAGGCTTATCTGACCTATGACACTTACTGTATGTGTGAAACTGAGCAAGCTGTTTTAATCTCTTCCTGCCTCACTTTCCTCAACTGTAAAATGGGGATAATAATAGCACCTACTTTACAGAGTTGTTGGGAGGATCAATTATATTTGTAAAGCACTTTAACATAGCACTTAGCTTATGGTAGGTATTTTTAAATGTTTTTAAATGTTTCCATCCTATACATGTACCTGTACGTGTTGTCTTCCCCCAGTAGAATGTAAGATCTTTAAGGAAAATGACTGAATAAATGCTTATTGATTGTTTTCTTAAGTGCCTGTTGTTGTTGAGTGATTTTTTCAGTAATGTCCAACTCTTTATGACTCCACTTGGAGTTTTCTTGGCAAAGATACTATGTGCCAATGAGTAATTTACCATTTACTTCTCCAGCTCATTTTACAGATAAGGAAACTGAGGCAATCAGGCATAAGTGACTTGCTCAGGTTCACACAGTGAGTAAGTGTCTGAGGCCAGATTTGAATTCAAGAAGATGCTTTCCTGACTTCAGGCTCAGCACTCTATCCACTGTGCTACCTAACTGCCCTTCTTAAATGCCTACTGTGTGCCAATCACTGTCCTAGATACTAGAAATACAAAGATGTAAAAACAACATGGCCCCTACCCTCAAGGATTTCTACAGTCTACAAAGTACTTTATACTATTTATCCCTTATAATTTATCATCTGAGCCACTGTGGATTACTGGACAAGAATAAAACACACCAAAAAGTAATGTTTTAAGATGAATCTTATCACAAAAGTCTTAATTCAGTGCCTCTTGTGATATGTAGTTCTTGAAGAACTTGAAGAGGCTAGAGTTCTTAAAAATTATTCTAGGAGAGTACAAGATCTGAAAAGTTCTACCAAACTGGAGATGTCACAGATATAGCCCCAATAACAGCTCGTGTGTTTCCTGTTCAAAAGCCAATAGTTAATAATGGCAGGACTTGTCACCTAAATACTAGCCAGTTAGCAATTATTTTTTTTTTGACCATGAAAATCCATGTCAAAGATGTCATCATGACAAGATAAAAATACAAGAGTCCCCTTCTTGTATGGCCCCTGTTAATGGCAATATTAAAATATTTCTCCCTCCCCAAAAGGAAACAGTTCTTAGACACACATAGCCCTTAGACTACAAACATTAACTTATCAGTACTCTTATCGAACAACCACCAACTAACAAATTGATACTCTACTAGAGAAAAACCATGTCAATATTGGCTGTCTAAAAATTAATCCAGCAACCTTAAAAGTGCATAAAATTAATTTTTATTATTTGAATAATTAATTCAGTTAAAATTATCGTTTATTTTTGTAAAATAGAAGGGTGGAGCACAAGTTCTTTTGAGGCAGAGTCAACTTCATCTAACACCCAAGAAACCTAGAATAAGACCCTCAGTCACCTTGCTGAAAGAATTCACACTAAGCATAAGCCCACATTCCACATAAAGATCATCACCCCTCTTACAGCAAGACCTGGAACAGAGGAAAAAAATAGAGAAATGTTTTAAATTTTTAATTAATTAATTAAGAATATTTTCCATGGTTACATGATTCATGTTCTTTCTCTCCCCTCCTCCCACCCCCTTCCAGTAGCCAACATGCAATTCCACTGCGTTTTTACATGAGTCATTGATCAAAACCTATTTCCATATTATTGTCTAGAGTGGAAGTAGAGAAATTTTTAAATAACTCAATCAGGTCTTCTAAATCATGCCAATCTAGAACCTTATTCTCAATAATCTCAAAGCAAAAGTGAGCAGAGTGGAAATTATAATGGAAAATATGATTTGGGGATCAAGAATTGAAAGAACCAAAAGCCTTCTATACACTTCAGAAGCCTCAAACCTCTCCATCATGAATGCTTTCTTTAAGAAAAGGCTCATAAGGGATTGTACATGATCCTTAAGGGGGAAAAATGTTGAAAAAATTCAACAAGATTTTAACAAACAAGACACAATTGGTAACAGGCATAATATGAGAAATATGCTGTCTGTGTACTAAAAGATAGCTTGCTGAGACAAAGATCCAAATAAATACCAAATTAGGAGAGAAGATTAAAATGAGAAGAAGATGCTACATACAAATATAGCAAGTCCATTTCATAATCTAGAGAATATACATTTTTCATCCACTTTGGGTTTTGGTTCCTGCAGAAATCTGTTTTCTAAGGACCAGCCTACTTAGAACAGAGAGGCTTAATTCTGGCAGAGTGACTGCTTACTTAGTGATGAATTCTTTGTCCCTAGCAACCAAAGAAACAAAGTAAAAGAAAAAAAATGACCTCATTAATGAGAAGCCCTCTTCTGCTTCTTTAGTGAAGATGGCAGGGTGGTTAAAAAAAAAAGGTACAAGCATTTTAACCAAGAATAAACATTAACTTTACTGCTGACACTCCAAATGCCAACTCCTTGTCCAACGATAAACAACGAATGGGCCTTCTACTGGAGGAAATGAACCATAACAATCTTCGCATTCTCTTTGTAAATGACTCCAGAACACAAAAGGAAACTGCTGTTAAATGGGAGCATAATTTATAGGTTCTCCATGGGGGGGAAAAATAAAGAAATTAGTTGATTTGACTTTATCTTGTGTCCATAAATGATATGAAATATGATTCCATACAGCATTGAATGATCTTATATTGCAATTTGTTCTGGGTACCCTACATGACATCAACTGAATACCTTAGGTCAACATGTCTTTATTTTATTATTCACTTGATTTTTACACTCAGTGAATCATTGAATAATATTTGGGAGCACATCTTTTGTAGAATCTTGTTTAATTTTAATACACTGCAGAAGACAATTTGTTTGATAAGAGCCATTAAAGCTATGTTTAGCTCCCATTGAGCCAACTGGATTTATTTTTTATTAATAAACAATATTCATTCATTTAATGAATTTGAAGTAATTAAAAGAGAAAATCCAAGGGACAGCTAGATAGCTCAGTGGATTGAGAGCCAAGCCTAGAAATGGGAAATCCTGGGTTCATATGTGGCCTCAGATACTTCCTAGCTGTATGACCTTGGGCAAGTCACTTAACCCCAACTGCCTAGCCCTTACCACTCTTCTGCTTTGGAACCAGTACTTAGCATCCATTCTAAAGCAGAAGGTAATAGTTTAAAAAAAAATACACTGACCCTTCTGTAGAGAACTAACTTAGCCGCTTTGAGATTTTTTACATCTACCTGACCTATGCCAGTGTGAGAGATAGGGAATGTGTTCCCCACTCCCAACCCCTAATTCAGGTAATATTGGCATAGAATTCAGTCACAGATCATAGGTTTGAAGTCAGTGACAAAGTGTTAATTAAACTAACTGTAAAACTGCAGCCATGTATTTATGAAATACAAACAAATACCTTGCATAAATCAGAAGACAGTGAGCAGAAAAATGGACGCATCTTTGAGGGCTATTAAAAAACCTAAGTTGTTATGGCAGTAGGAGTTGTAGAGGAGGAGGTTTTATCAGCTTAACTGTGAACTTGGCAGTAACATAGTTGATCAATATAAAAGAAGAAAGCCTTACCATGAATCAAGAAAAGTTATATTGTCTTTCTTTTAAGAATAAAATCTGTGAGAACCCAGAAGCAAAGCCCACACATGAGAGAGATTGAACCCACCCCGTGAGAGAACCCATCAATGTCTTTATCAAAATGTCATACAGATCAGATTCCAATAGAGGCAAACTGAATGATACAATTCAACATATTGCATTCATTCCTTTGCTCAACAAACTGATTGAAAACCTAATGTGTTCTGTGCTAGGTGCTGGAGAAAATAAAAAAGATGAACACACCATTCCTGACCTCATGGTCGTATAATTGTCGCCATCTCTCAAAACATTCTCTCCACTGGAATGGCCAAAGTCAAGATGACAAGCCCTCATCACCTCTCCCCTAGCCTATTGTAAGAACCTTCTAATCACTCTCCATTCTCTTAGCATCTGCCCTGTCCAGCACATCCTCCACCTGGCCACCAGAAGGGTCTGCTTAAAGCAGATTGATCATTTTACTCCCTGGTTCAAGAAGCTTCAGGGGCTTCCTGATGCATCTAAGATAAAATACTTCTCAGCTTTGGCCTTCCTTCGTATCCCTAATGGCTTAAATCCAGTATCTGGTATATATTATAGCTTAATAAATGTTTAAGTAATAAATGACTGGCTTGGCCCTTTACAGTTAGATCCAGCCTCCCTCTAGTGATTGATTTCACTTTATCTCCTCTTCATGCACTCTATCATTCAGCCAAATTAGTTCCTCGAATTTTGTCTTTCATCTTTCAATTCAATATTTGCACCGGCTGTCCCACATTCCTAGAATTCGCTTTCTCCTCACCTCTGCCTCTTAAAATCCTTAGCTTTCCTCAAGGATCCCCTCACGTGCTCCCTCCTCTGAGAGCTTTTCAGATACCTCTAGTTGTTAGTATTTTATCCCTTCTTGAATTAGCTTATATTTTCTCTCTTCCCTTACCTTCAAAGCCCAGTAAAATGTGGGCTCCCAGAGGGCAGGTATGTTTGGATCTCATACCTTTGGGCCCCAGAACAGTGCCTTGAACCTATTGAGTACTTTAAAAATACTTGATGGTATTATTTTGTCATAAGAATTACAATATGCAATCATTAAATGTCCAAGGAAATGGTGATTCTTGGTGCCTTTGTTCATATAATAAAACCAAATTTAGCAATGCTTTATTTGCTTCTCCAAATAGAACCTATGTACCACCTTAGTAGTGGGAGAAAACTTGTTTGTTTTTTCATTCTTTCATTTATATTGTGAATATAATAAGACTGATTGCCCACTTGTTGGTCCTTGGACCAGGATTTCCCATTTAAAGTACCTAGGTTAATATTTATAGATGGCTAAGTTAATATTTATAGATGGTAACTAATAGCTGAGTTAATATTTACAGATGGGCTAAAAACTTTGTTATTCTTAGCACTTCTAGTCACTCTTCAAATGTAGAAGCAGTCACACAGGCCTAAGGACCATTCTATGTTTTTCTTTGTTTCACATGTTTTAAAACTAATAAAGTGCTAGACTTGATACCAAGAAGACCTGAGTTTAAATTCCACCTCAGAGACCAACTAGCTGTGTAATCCCAGGCAAGTCCCTTCATGTCTTTCAGTTAAATTTTATCATCAATAAAATGGGAATAATAGCTCCATCAAAAGGTTATTTTGAGGCTCAAATGGGACAGTGTATGCAAAGTGCTTTGGAAATGTTATCATAATCATCATAATAATTATTTTAATATTTTTTTCTATAGAATTCTGATAAAATGGCCCTAGGACAAGTCACTGTCTATTGTTCTTTTGTAGCTAATGCTCTGCAAACTATTGCCCCAATTGAATAAAGCAACTTTTTTAAAAAATGAAAAAGTATTGGGATTTAAGCTTGCCCTCTATAGCCTCACTGAAAGTATTTTCAGGCCCATTTTGGTAGCAGACAGAACCATTAAGATGATATGTAGCTCATTTTCTTACTGCATGAATTTTATTTCTTATGTTATATCTCTATATTTGGAAAGATTGATTTTCTTTCTATGTAGCTTAGAGATTGAGTATCTGTTATAACATGGTTATAAAAACATTGTTTTCCATTTTTTAGAGATCAATATATGTCTGAGCAATTGGGAACAAGAAATCTCTCAGTGATAATGATCCAGTTCCAGTATGTCTTATTTGTTAAATTCTCAAGAATATTTTGAACTCTTTATTGTAGTTTGGGCTCTTGTCGTCTGTTGGTTTATGAAAGATAGTGAACTCCCAATATATAATCCTAGCTTCCAGATAGTCGAAACCTATTAAATCTGTAGTGGTCTGTTGCACAATTTCTATCATTTCTTTATATAATAGACATTGTTCATGAAGTGTGTGCTCCTTGAGGGTAACCTAGATCTAATCTGTAATGACAAAGACCTACTCTTGAATCGTCATGAAAAACCCCCTATGTTTCTATAAATAAACCTTCATTTCTCAGCTATTCATTTGATGCTTCTTTGTCAACTTGTTGATTGAATTCATATGGATATTGCCCATAGGAAGAATTTAGATTACACTCTGGATCTTACCCATTTCTTAGATTTCTTCTTTGGTTAATCACTCTTGGTTTAATTTTTAAATTACAATTGTGGACCTATTGTCAAATCTTCCTTTGTGCCTACTTGTTTCAAAAGTATTTTGTAAATCTTTAACCTGATCATTATGTGACCTGAAAATATCTATTGTCCTCTTCCTTTGTTTTAAAAAGAGAATTATAATATTTTTTTCATTCTTTATGTGAAGGACTTGGTTTTTCTTTATTATCATACAAATTTTTGTTAGAATTCTTCCCACATCATGATCCTTTTCACAGTATAATGAAAAACATGTTGAGTGGTATTTGTTTTAAATGTGTTCTTCCTGTTGAGCTTTTATTTCAGATTGCCATTAAATTTCAAAATACATAACCACACTTTCTCCGTTAGAGCTTTATGCTCAATATCTCTGGTCTGGAGGAAACAAAGGTATCTGTAAATACAGTCTCCATACACTGATTCAACTTGGTCTTTTTATTCAAGTTTGAAGCCTTCAGTCTCTATTTGAATTTTGCTTACATTAAGAGTTTTATACTCAACAAGTCAAAAGACATCCTGTTATCACTGCACAAGAGGCCAAAGCTATATAATGTGTTTTTCAGTGGCATCAAATAATTCAAGGTCATTCATGGCCTTCTAATAATTAAAAAGATGCTTTGCTATGACCCCCTCAGTAACTTAGAAACAGTACTCATTTCTATTTAGGAAAAATGATAAATTGGTTAAAGCCAAGAAAAACTATAAGGGTCTTAAATCTCCTCCTCATAGGATACTTGATTTTAAATTATCATTGACATTATTTTGTTGGTTGCATATTCTAGAAAAAAATTTTCCATGTGGACATCAAATGCATTTGTGTTCTTACTGTACTTGTGTCTATTTTCTATATTTGTAGTCTATGGCTAAACCACAAGTACAGATTTGAGTCAAAGTCTTGGGATAATCAACAAAGTAAATATAAGTATGACAGCACTTTGGGGGCAAATTAATTGTCTAATGATCAAATCTATAACAATCTGTCCTTTATTCCCTTAGGACTTTTTGGCATATTTCAATTCTTTAGCCAATATATTGTTTTCCTGTACTCGTTTATAGATTTTTTTTGAGTGATAGAAGCTGGGAATGCCTTGTATAATGTACAAAAATATGTAAATGACCTATGTTTGGAAGAGGTCACTAGGGTTCTCATCTTTGAGTGATAAAGATATGATACTATTAGCTAAGAAAAATGAGATCAGGCAAGGGCCAGAAAAGGACTTTGCTTTTAATTCATTCACCACTGTGAAGCATTTGATCCATTTGAGAGGCAGTATGGTATAGTTGGTAGAGTGTTAGATTTGAAGTCAAGAGTTCAACTTCAACCTCACACATAGATTACTTTATGTTTCTGGATCTTACTCACCTCATATGTAAAAAAGAGAGAGAAAGATTGTACTCAGTGACCTCTAAGATCTCTACCCACTCAAAAATCAATGAACAGGGCTTCCGGGTTAAGATGGCGGCAGAGTAAGAAGCAGCTCTTAACCTCTCCTGACCGAAACATACAAAACTCCTCAAGGGGACATAAAAACAAGTCCAGACGAACGGAGGAACCCCACAACAGGGCACAGCGTGGAAGGTACGTGGAATCGAGACATTTCCAAGCTAAAAAGGGCTCTCAATCACTCAATCGCGAGCTGAGCAACCGCCCCACCCCCACCCCCTCCACACTCACCTATAGCTCCGAACCCAGCTAAAAAGAAATAGAGCAAGTTTGGGGCACCCATCGAGTCATCAGCAGCTCCGGGACCTGTTCCCGACAGCAGCAAGACTTAGGACCCCATTAAGTCAAAAAAAGCACGCGAAATCTGAGCGCGCGCGCTGGAGCAGGACGCTGGGCGCAGAGAGCCAGCTGAGTAGAGGCGTGGGTGGAGGCAGAACTAAGCCTAAGTGGGGAACCAGTGCAGACGGGTATACGACTGTGGAAACAGCGCCCTGAGACTTGTAAAGAAACCTCCAGCAGAGGATCAAGCAAGAGGGCCCACCAGGGGGCTTGACCTTGGAAAAAACCAGAATTCAGACCTCAGGAGCCAATAGATTGGGAACAGACACTGAGCCCGAGGATAAAGCTGAGAAGCTGCTGGGCTAATGATGGCTACTCAGCATCAGGAGGTTCAGAAGAGAAAGAATAATAACAAAAAGAAGAAGTCTTTAACACTCGACAGCTTTTACACAGAGAAAATCCACACAACCGAGCAAACAGAGGAGGAGAACAAACAAGCATCCGGACCCTCCTCAAATAAGGAAAACTCCTCACAAGCTATGGAAGAGTTCAAAACTGAGATTCTGAGGAAAATGGAAGAGATCTGGCAAGAAAATAACAGTTTAAAAGGTAGAATCTTGCAATTGGAAAGTGAGGCTCAGAAATCAAATGAACTAATAAGCAAATTGAACACCAGAAATGACAAGATTGAAAAGGAATACCAAAAGATTATAGCCGAAAACCAAAAGATTATAGCCGATAACCAGTCCCTAAAGGCTAGAGTCGAGCAATTAGAAACCAATGATCTCTCAAGACAACAAGAACAAATAAAACAAAG
>NC_058132.1:375564036-375576797 GCF_016433145.1 Gracilinanus agilis | reverse complement strand
AAAAAAAAAAAAATCAATGAACATGCCCATACCATGATTGATAACTATGAATGTTCTCTACCCCTCTATGATCACCTTCTAGTTTTGAAAAAAAAAAAAAGCTAGAGTTTTATTCATCTTCCTAAATATAAATGTTCTGCTATTCATAATGTTGTGTTCAGTCTTTTTTCAGTCATGTCTGACTCCTCATGACCACATTTGGGATTTTCTTGGCAAAGATTCTTGAGTAGTTTGCCATTTTTCTTCTCCAGCTCATTTTGCAGATGAGGAACTGAGGCAAACATGGTGAAGTGGCTTGCCCAGAGTCACACAGCTACTAGGGGTCTGAGGCCAGATTTGAACTCAGGAAGATTAGTCTTCCTGACTTCAGACCTAGTCCTCTCTCTACTGTGCCACCACATAGCTGCCCACTCATAATATTAATGGTAAGCAAACTATTTTACCTTTTTAATTTATTTTTCTTGTGCTAGATTTCTCAAGACCATATTTAAGACCAGAAATCTCCTACATTCTCTTTTTTTCTCAGGAGTTTGTCTCTCTCCTCAAGCCCTCACAGTGAAGTTTTTGATTGAGATCAAATTGCTTGCTTTGGTCCCTGCACTACTTTAACTTCTTGAATAACTTTAATCTTTCGACTTTCATTTTCAATAGTTGACAAAGAGTATCAAGAACTTCTGACATACTTTGGTTTTCCAGATTTCAATCCCTATGTTTCTTTTCTGTTTCCATCAAGCAAGAGATCTGATGTTCATGCTTTTGACTATACATACTGACTGGATAGTTATCCACCCTTCATTTTGAAAAGGACCAATGGCATTACTAGGTGATGCCTTTATTTATTTGTGAATTGGATTTAAATGAGGCAGATTTGCACAAAGTTGTCAACCTCATTCTCTTCCAGAGGCAGGACAAAAGTCAGAAAGACTAGCAATGGCCTCAGATGCAGTAGATGACCTTGGCATCTTCCATGTCTGACCAAGCTCTAAGCACTCACTCCACGGCACTACTTCAGCTGCCTTAATGATTGTCAGAACAAATTGTTTTCATCCAGCCATTCTGCCATCCAGCCATACTATCTGTCAAGATAGTTTTCCTGGAGTGTGGCTGCTGCACATGTTAAGGCTTCTTGGAGCAAAAGGTGAGAGCTGGGTGGCAGGCAGGTGGATGTCAAAGGAAGAAAGTAGCCCAGAAAAAAAAAAGACTTGAAAAACCCTCAAACCAGAGGTCCTATTCTTCCCTGAACACCTCATACAACCCCACTGGCTAGATATTTATATTTTAATGTCTTTCCTTAGTCTTTAGTAGTTTTCTCAAGTCACTTCTGCCATGATGGTATTTTATACTTGTTCTTTGGAATATTCTTCAATAGCTCCATCTTTCTGTGGTTCTTGCCATAAAAAAAAAAAACTACAGTCTGACAACATGCATTTATTAAGTGCTTGGTATGTGCCAGGAACTGTCCTAAGCACTGGGGACACAAATACAAGAAATATAGCTTCTGTTTTCAATTAGTTTTCATTTTAATGGAGGAAGACAATACATAAAAGGATGTTGAAGGGAGTAGAGATGGAGAAAGAAGTTACCCATATAGGAGCATGCTATTAAAGTCTGGGACACTGAGAAGCACAGGTAGGAAGGAAATGAAACATGGTCAGCCTGGGACATTCTCCAAAATGGAGGTCCCTCAAAATAACTCAACAATGGAAGAAAGGAACCACTATGTCAGAGGGAATGTTTCAAGGCAAGAAGATCCTAGATGCTAAGGGAAGTTCTAAAATAAGTTTATATTTTGTTCAGGTCATGAAATGTTTTTACTTTCCCTCTTTGTCAAAGATTGTGGGAGAATGTGTTTGCTCTTTTCAAAAGCATTAGTGATATTAGAATTATTTTTGTTATCCATTCCAGTATTAAGTAGTACACTTGATATTGAAGTTATAACTTCCCAAGACCTCAGATTCTTTAGCTTTTTACTCTTCAAATTAATTTTAACTTCTTAACTTTTGCTCTTATTCCATCTAATCTGGATTTAGGGATAAAGTTATTCCACATGGTTGTCAATCACTGATTTGCAATATATTGTTGTAGAATTTGGAACTGAGCATATTCTTGATGAACAGCAACATAAAAACTTGCTTGACCTTGTTTGACCTTAGGCAGTTATGGTTTAATACTGACACATAATGAAAGTAATTTATTTCATCTTGAACTCATCATTGGCCCACTTTAGTGATCAGTGCCATCTTCTCTAAAACATTTCCATCACATATGGTAATAGTATTTCTAATTTGTATACCTCACCTTCCTATGGTACCAGAACATGAAAGAGTACCACTTGTACACTGTCTCCTATGTTAAATTAATTGAGAGGAATGACCACCAACTCAAAAAAATCTTGAACTCAACAATAATATGGCAAAAGCTATTTTATTTCATCCTCCCAAGAATGGATACTCATGAGCCAGTATTACAGATGTTACAACCAGCAAGCAAGTATTAGGAATGAGAGCACACAGGCTCCCTTTTATTAACATGAATCAGTCCTTCCCCTCATTCATCACTGGCCAGTTACTAGACAGTTATAATCTAGTCATGAGAGCCAACTGATTGGAATTCAATTTACAATCCTAAACATTCACTTGATTAGTTTTTTTAATTAAATTAAAGTAAAGCAAAGCAACTTCACTGGTTAGCCTCTTAAAGGACTAACCTATTATATGTTCCACGTCATGTCCTGTTAACGTGTATGCAAGGAAAAGGAGTTTAAGTTAGGAACATGAAATTTATCTCAATTCTCTTTTCTTTTTCCTCCATTATGAGAGAAGTCCACCATCTTGTCAGAACCTGTTCCTCACACTAATCAACATCACAGTTTTAAGTGGAGCTAGCCTTCAATCTCATGCTGTCATGTCTGTCTCTTAATCTTATAGAAAATTCATTACATGTTCATGGTTCTAAACCCAATTGATCAATGATTAAAATTTCCTTTTACCATAGCTGTCCTTGCATTTTCACTACATATCACCATAGCTGATGTTGTCTTCCTTTCCCATTGTTCTCCCCCAATCCTGAAAAGGGATGGACCTTAGAGGGTTTGTCATCATCATCATCTTCATTATCATCATCATCATCATCCTCTTCATCATCTTCCTCATCCTCTTTTGCCTCATTAATCATCATCACCAAGTGACCTACTACTGCTGATGAATTTCTTTAAATTGAACTAAGCTGATCTTGGAAGTGAACATGCTGCTGTGAAGACCATATCCCAGGGCTTTCTACTGTGGGAGCACTTGGCATAATCACGCTTTGCTGGCATAGCCTTTGAAACCCCAAGGTCCTCTCCATTCTGAAATAAGGCATCAGAGTAGGATGATATAGAGAGATGCTGGCATTAAACCTATAATAAATTTTCCAAACGGGTGATCAGCACAGCAATACGTAGTGTGGTTTTGCAATGTTCTAACAGACTCTGGTCATAATTTGTTAGTCATTTTATTGTGAAACAGCATTGGTCAGGATGGTGCAATGTGAGGAATGATTGTTCCACTATTGGAATAATTGGAATAAGAAGGATGCTTTAAAAATAAGAAGGATTTTGACTAAGCCGTATATACAATACACCAGATTAAATACTCTAAAAACTTGAATTTTTTTCCAAATATTATGTCCATGGAAAGAAGGTAACATTGATTTAGAGGAAGAAGAAATTTTGTAGGTTATCTAGTCCAACTCGTTTCCTGTTTTAAACTAGAAAAATGATGACTAGAGAGATTAAGTGGCTTGCCCAAAGTCACACAGGTAATAAGTAGCAGAGCCAGTATTCAAACCTAGATGCTATAACTAAGGCAGGATGACTGAGGCTTTGCTCCAAAGTACTGACATTTATAACATGCTGATAGTGCTTGTAGTCCTTCAGAATGGCAGCATTTGAATTTAGTGCCTACTTAGCAGGAATCACTTGTTAAAATAGGAAGCTACCAAGTGACACGTTTCCTCCTCATATTTCTAGATAGCCATATTAGAGGAGAATTTCTCTGCAATTCAATCCAAGCTATGCCCCATCTCTATCTACACACACACACACACACACACACACACACACACACACACACACACACACCCTATGACAGTCTTTTTAGCAGAGGCTTTTTAGTGTCCTGGAATCTCCTCCTGCCCTCAGGGAAACACATTTGATTCTGTTATTAAAAAAAAAAAGAAAGAAACTAATTTCAGGGTACACATTTCATGTTTCTTGCCCTGTATACAGGTTCTGCTACTTTTCCCCCCAACTCATAACTATGTTCAAATCCCTGGTCCTCTTAGTCCAAAAATTCTTTCCACCACACTAAGTAATAAATTAAAAAATAACTAAATTTATTTTTATTTGTTGAAGGTTTGTTGAGAGATTTTTAGTTGAATGGTGAGCTATTTGAAAGCATGTGCTAGAACTCATGACCTCAAACACAGCTCTAGTGTGATTTCAGATAACATGCTAAGATCTTTTTGATACACAATATAAAAGAAATAGGAAAAGAAATATATGACTAAAAATCATCAGCACAGCATCCATTTTTGTATCCTTTTCTAGAATAATTATATTTAGATAGAGGAAGAATCTCTGTATGCTACTGGGTTGTTGTTTTTTTGGTTTGTTTTTTTTTTTTTAAGGAAGTGGGTCTGACAATAACTGTAGGCGGCTTCACTGCCTAGTTCCTAAAGCACTCAAGACTGCAAAATAGAAATGAGGCTATAATTTGAAATTTTCTGTAATACTGTCAGGTTTTACTGCATCATGCTTCATTGTGGTTTGATATCCTTCAATCTAGTCTGCCTACTATTAGTGGCTACTTCTCTCAGCAAAGTTTAAATGGCATCAAGCTATAATAGTTTTATTTAACTAATAAAAGA
Organism: Gracilinanus agilis; assembly: GCF_016433145.1. Classification (NCBI taxonomy): domain Eukaryota; kingdom Metazoa; phylum Chordata; class Mammalia; order Didelphimorphia; family Didelphidae; genus Gracilinanus; species Gracilinanus agilis. The sequence continues at coordinate 375,571,889 of NC_058132.1, read as the reverse complement.
TTGTCATTGTATTCTGTTTACAATAATAAAAGCATTACCAAAAAAAAGTGTTATCAAATACTGAATCAAATATTGAATCATGAGAAAGGAAGGCTTACAAGAAGAGAGAACATAAAGAGAAGAAACAAATATGTTGTTATTCAATAAAAGTAACAAGAATTTCAACATCACTTTTTTCTTTGCTATTTCTAAAAATTCAGCCAGTAGTTGTTATATATAATCTATCCAGATAAAAACATAGCCATCCAGTTTCCAGATGAAGAAATGGAAACTATCAATAATCATATGAAAAAATGTTCTAAATCCCTCCTGATTAGAGAAATGCAAATCAAAACAACTCTGAGGTACCTCCTTACACCTAGCAGAGTGGCCAAAATGACAGTAAAGGAAAATAATAAATATTGGAGGGGGTGTGACAAAATTGGGACACTAATGCATTGCTGGTAGAGTTGTGAATTGATCCAACCATTCTGGAAGGCAATTTGGAATTATGCCAAAAGGGCTTTAAAGGAATGCATGTCCTTCAATCAACCACTGTTGGGTTTGTATCCCAAAGAGATTTTTAAAAATTGGAAAGATTATGTTTGTACAAAAATATTTCTAGATGTGCTTTTTGTGGTGGCAAAAAAATTGGAAAATGAGGAAATATCCCTTGATTGGGGAATGGCTGAACAAATTGTGGTATATGGTGGTGATGGAATATTATTGTGCTATAAGGAATGATGAACTGCTTGATTTCTATAAGAACTGGAAAGACCTCCATGAACTGGTGCAGAGTGAAATGAGCAGAACCAGGAAAACATTATACACCATAACTGAAACATTGTGGGATGAGCAAATGTAATACTTTGCTACTAAAAGCAATGCAGTGATACAGGACAATCCAAAGGGACTTATGATGAAGAATGCTATCCACATCTAGAGAAAGAACTGTGGGAGTAGAAATCTTGAAGAAAACATGATTTATCACTTGCTTATCATTTGGGGTTTTGGTTTTAAAGGATTACTCTATAGCAAAAATAAATAATATGAAAATAGGATTTGAGTGATAATATATGTATAACCCAATGAAATTACTTGTCAGCTCCAGTAGAGGGGATCCTAGAGAGGAGGGAGACAACAGGAATCATGTAACCATGAGAAAATTTTTTAAAATAAAATTTAAAAAAACAGCCATCCCAATAAAGAATAGAGAATTAAAACACATAGCAATTACACATCTGTAATAGGAGCAGTAATCTAATCCTCACCCCCATGCAAGTTAGGCTAATTTTTTTTTTTCTTGAAAGGTGGCGAAACTGTCTCTGAGACAGATTTAGCTCAGTCTCTAGAATGGGAGCTCTTAACATAAGATCTGTGAACTTTGTTGTTTTTATTTTCCATATGTTGATGTAGATCTATAGTATGGATTATAGATCTATAAAAGCATAAATAGTTTCTTCTGTGATCATGTATTTATTTTATGCATTTAAAAACAATACTCAGAGAGGGGTTCCATAGATTTCACCATTCTGCCATGCCAAATAGGTTCTAGACACAAAAAATGTCACCAACTCCTGACTTAGAAAAAGTTGGATAGCAGTAGCAGGGCATCAAACTAGACAGAGAAGTGGTAAACAGTGGGACCACATATCTACGAAAAGGATGGAATTGTATCACATTTGTATCGTGAGTAATGGCCCAAGGTAGACTGTGTCTCGATGTACTCTCTTCCTCTCTTGGAGGTCCAAGCTATCATATACCTTGTGAATGACTAGGACATAGACATTAGGTCACTCTGATCCACTCTCTCAAGACAGACCTTTGTGTTCTCCTTCCTGGGCAATAGCCTAGACTTCTACATTTGTGAACACATCTCCATTCTGTCTCCATCTCTGTCTTTTTCCTTGTTTTTCTCTTTCAGCCACCCATGTGGTTTAGGGTTTCTAGGCTTAATACCTGGCATTTAGAGTCTGGTGAAACTTAAAATAATTCCATCCTTCTCATAATATGTTTTTGGCTGGGTTTTTAGAGTTTGGTATCAATATGTAGATTATCCATCTATAAGAGTTGTTTTAGTAGATTTCTATATCTGTATCATTTTTTAAATCCTTACCTTCCATCTTAGATTCAATACTAAATATTGGTTCCAAGGCAGAATAGCAGTAAGGGCTAGCCAACTGGGTTAAGTGACTTGTCCAGGGTCACACAGCTAGGAAGTATCTGAAACCAGATTTGAACATAACTTTTGAACATAGAACTTTGCTACCCTATTATTTTCTTTTTTTATTAATCCTAGCTCTCTGTCTTAGAATCAATAGTAAGTATGGGTTCCAAGGTAGAAGAGCAATTAGGGCTAGGTAATTGGAGTTAAATGATTTGCCCAGGATCATACAACCAGGAAGTGTGTAAGGTCAGGTTTGAACTCAGAATCTCCCATCTCCAGGCCTCACTCTCTATCCACTGAACCACCTAGCTATGGCTGTTTTTAAGTATATATTCTCTGTCTTTCAAAGAAATATGTGTGCAAGAGATATAATTGGTAGAGGATATATATGGAGAAAATGTCTCTGAAAAAATCTGGTCTGTTTACCTCAAATGCATTAGAAGGAAAGGGGTGCAGAGAGGGAAAGAGGAGTTTATAGGACTGACTTAAAGGACAATTTGAGATAGTCTCTTATTTAACTATTTAAGGTTATATCCCACTAGAGATCCCCTCTTATTTAAGTTAGACCCACTCTTCCTTTCTCCTTTTTCCTCAGGCATGGTTCTTTGCATTTAGTGAGTGCTCAATAAATGTCTTTTTCTTAAACTCTTAGCTTCCATCTTAGAAGTAATACTGTGTATTGGTTCTAAGGCAGAAGAGCAATAAGGACTAGGCAATGGGAGTTAAGTGACTTGCCCAGGGCCACACAGCTAGGAAGTGTCTGAGTCCAGATTTGAACCCAGGACCTCTTATCTCTAAGCCTGGCTCTCAATCCACTGAGCAACCCAGCTGCCCCCCAGTGCTCAATAAATGTTGAACTGAATTGAAGACTACACTTGGTCATGGCCAATCTTTAACCCAAGTGACTCTCTCATTCCTAGAGACCAGATTTTTTCAGAGACATTTTCTCCATATATAATCTCTGCCAATTATATCTCTTGCACCTTCTCTTTTCTATATCTATTGAGCCATTTATTTTCCAGACTTATGCAAGGGTCATATAATCCTTAAAGCTTCCCCAAAGTGAAAAATTACAATATCAATAGAAACTCTGTTTTGTAGCTGTTGTTTAGTTGTTTTTTAATAGTGTCTAATTCTTTGTGACTCCATTTGTGGTTTTCTTTGCAAAGATACTGGAGTAGTTTGCCATTTTCTTTTCCAGCTCATTTGACAGATGAAGAAACTGAAGCAGACAGGGTTAAGTGTTTCCCACTAGTATCTGAGGTTAGATTTCAAATCTGGAAGATGAGTCTTCCTGAGTCCAGGCCCAAGACTCTATCCACTGTAATCCAAACCCCAATTAGTGAACCCAATTTTTTTTTAATTGAATGTAGCTAAACTTACAGGTTAATTGTAATGACTGATCTTGGTCTCAAATGGTGAAATACACTTCCTTTTTCTAGGTAAAGTTTTGGAGGACTCTGGGTCCTGAATGTTGCATGATTATTTTGTCTGTAAGGCATTCTTCATTAACAAAGATGTGTTTAGGCAAGTGGTGGTATAGTGGATAGAGTACTTGAGTTCAAGTCTGGCCTCAAACATATTTATTAATTATGTGATCTTAGGCAAATCATTTAACCTTAGTTTCTTCAACTGTAATTGGGGATAGTAGTAGCACCTACCTTGCAGTTATCATGAAGATCAAATGAGAATATTTGTAAAGCACTTAGCAAAGTACCTGGCATACATTATAAATGCTAGCTATTATAATTACTATTGTTACTTATTGCTGTTATTACTATTATTCATTGGGGAGAATTTTGGAAAATCATTATGGCATATGAGAGAAAGGATACCAATAAAACTTCAAAGCTAATAAGTAACGATAGTACTCAATATATCCTTTTTCATGCTAATAGTTATAGTATTTAATTAAGTTTACCTAACTTGCCTGTCCTAAGTCATAAACTCCTATAATCAGTACTTTTTTAATAATCGGTACCTTTTTTTATATCAGTATTTTTTATCAGTACCTTTTTTTTATCAGTACCATATTTTTTAATCAGTACCTTTTTTTATCAGTACCTTTTTTATAATCAGTACCTTTTAATGCAATAGAAGGTTCTACAAAACCTCTCGTCCTATATAATTTGTCAGACATACAGAAAGTGCTCAATAAACACTTTCTGAAAATCAAGACACCCCAGTTTCCAGACTCAAGGAAAATATCTGTGTATCCCTCCCAAAACCTAAGTCTAATGCAGGTAGAAAAGTTCCCTTTCTCCCATGTCTCATTCATTAAATAACATGAGAAACTAGAGTTGGTTTATAGAGCCAAACATCCCCTCAAGTCTGTAGCCAACTTGGAAGGGACAGGCACATAACTGTGGAAAGAACATGGGGCCCAATTCTTGAGAGAATCTTTCCCAGAAGACAAGTCTCCCTCCATACTGCCTAGCAGCTAGTAAGTTAGAGACATGTTGTGCTGCTAGGAATGTGTCTGTGCTGCTAGGAGAGAAACTGAACTGCTTATCCAACCATCCAGGGCTGGACTCTAATCAAGGTTCCTCCCTCCACCTTTCTCCAATTCGATTTGGACAGCAGCCTAAGCTCAGACCTTTAGCTAATTTTTCAAGCCCTGGCCAAGGTTATGTCGTCAAGCTCTTCACATCATAGCATCTTTCCTGTCTGGAAGCATAACTCCTAAAAACAAGAGCTCCATATTGAAAGGAATAGCTCACCAAAGCTGCCACTACTCCCACTTCATTTCAGATTCAATTATTTCCACCATCCCACAAATCTATCATCTGGCTGGGAATTTCATCAGTTTGACCTGTGTTGAAATATTAAAAAGGAGCACTTCCCTGCAGTACCCTACACTCGGGCCTGGGGCTTCTAAGCTCCCTGGGTTCTATTGTCAATAACTCCTTCAACATTTCCAGAATTTTATCCTAAATTACCACATCAGAGAGTTATTCAGCCACTTACAAGGCCATTTCACAAGAAAATGGTGGATCAATGCATGTTCAGCTATGCCTTTTGAAACTGTTTTGGCAAAGGGTGGACCAAGGTCTTTTACTTTCCGGTAGATCAAAGGAGAAAGATCAGGCAGCCTTACTGTGAGAATTACTCTGAAAGTCCCTCTCTTTCATGTTAGTGATTCTGCAACATCATTAGGAAAGCTCAAATAAAATATGCCTTCACAGCAAGAAAGGTAAGTCAACCCTCATCCCATCACTCTTCTCATCAGTCTTGAGAAAATATCTGCATCACAAACAAAAATGTGAAGATTATTAGACTTCTGCCATCTAATCCAGCAAGTATTTATTAAGCACTTGCTATATGCAAGGGACTTCAGTAGATTCCCGGTCACAAAAGATAATTTTTTTTTAAATCCTTGTTTGCCTTTGAGGAGCTTACATTCTCCTGGGATGAGCAAAGGGAATAATGAGGAACTACAATATGTAAATAGTTGAGTGTGGATAAAATAATTTGAGGAGCAGACATCACTAACAACTAGTAAAAATCTCTTATCCAAATACAAACTTAAGTTTCTCAAGACATGAGATTTGGGATGTATACTAAACCACAAATTTGGAGAAATTATTTCTCTAGCACTTCAATAGAATTCATCGATCTCACAGGAGTTCTCTCTAGAGATAGTCAGATCACTTCCATCCACACTTTCCTCATCATCTTGTGTGGTTTTTCTCTGTATCCATTCACAAATCCTTGGACATACTGAAAGTCTTCCTTTAGGTCTTTTAAGATTTCAGGAACACCAGTACTACAACAGACCTGTCCATCCATCTGTTATCCCTGGCTCTTCAAAGAAGGCTCATCTCGTTTCCCAGTCTTTTGGACCAGACCTATTTTCACAAGGAACTCCCAGTGAAAATACTTCTACCCATACATATAGGCACCTGCTCTTCCAATTATAATCTTAGAATTAAACATTATAATTACATAATAAATTTAATTACTTAATAATTGTAAATTATTCAAATGCGAATCTTAGATTTACAAATTATATAATTAATTATTATGAAGTATTCAAATTGTAATCTTTTAGTCCCCTTGGCCAAGGAGAATTAAATGACTTGCCTGGGGAAACACATAGTCTGTATGTAACAAGTTCTGGACTCGAACCCTAGTCTTCATGATTCTGAGGTTAGTTCTCTGTTCACCGTGCCACGCCACCTCTGACCATCTACTCTGCCCCCAATAACATCTTTTATGCCACTTCTCACATACAAGTCATCATCTGCTACTGTCCATTTTCATTTGCCACACACCTTTCCATTGTCCTGTGTATTACTCATCTTCCTGATTATTCTGAGATCATCATATTTCCTGAATCACGACCACATAGCATAGCTCAGAGAATATACACAGATGGGCTTTTGTGTTAAGGAGCAGAATGTCATCATTTTAAGAGCTGTGAAATTTCCCAAATGCAATACAGTCTGCTTTCTTTTTCTCCATTTAGTTATAGTCCCTATTTAATTTTATAAGCATTTGTTAGGTACCTATTCTGTGCAAAACATAGGAGGAAAGTAGACTGGAGGAGAGGAGGAAGAGGGAGAGAAGTTAGCCTGGAAAGGTAAGTTGGAATCAAACTGTAGAGGGTCTGAAGTGTCAGGCTTAGGCATTTGAATTGTATCCCAAGAGCCCATAGACCACAGCTGAAGGTTTTCAAGCAAGGGAGTTTCACAACTAGAACTCAGCTGTAGGAAGATTATTTTGGCAGCTCTCTAAAGACCCAGTTAGAGAAGAGACAGACTGGAGAAATTAAGATCAATTAGGAGACTTTTACCATAATCCAGTAAAAAGTTTCTGAAGGCCTGAACTAAGACCATAAATATGTGAGCAGAGAGAAGGGGTTAGATATAAACCATGTCATGGAGGCAGATTCTAAAAGGCTTGACAATTAATTGGATAAAGAAGGTAAGGGCAAAGGTACACATTTAACTGAATGGAGGTAGTGATGTCTTCAGAAGAAACAGAGAAGCTTGGAAGAGGTTTAGATGGAAAACAATTGGCTCCACTTTAGACACATTGATTTAGGAAGATTTGAACTTAATTTTTTTTAAGTTCTGAACTTAAAACACTAAATAAAATTAGCATTTCCATGTACAAAGTAAAAAAAAAAGAGGACTGTACTGTGAATCTTTATCATGTACAGTGTTCGTTTCCTCTAAAGTATATAATATATTCAAAGTTATATTGCTTGTCTATGTTTCCTTCTGGTCTTCCTTATGTTCTCTGCTATACCTTTTCAAAACATGTGTTAATGATCTCTTTTTCTTCTTTTTTCCGGGAAAGAAAATGACATGCTGCTTCTTCATAGCACATTAGAAGGCTCATGCCATGAGCAACTTGGAAAGTCATTGTATTCTCTGGAGATTCCAATACAGTTGCCATGAATGGAATGAGAATTCCCAGAAATTTATCAACTATATTATACCAGCTGGGGATAGTGAGGCAAAAGAAATTCCTGCACTGGCCATGTTTGAAAATATATATCTCAAAGGCAGCTAGGTGGCTCAGTGAATTGAGAATCAGGGTCTAGAGATGGGGAAGTCCTAGATTCAAATCTGACCTCAGACACTTCCTAGCTGAGTGACCGTGGGCAAGTCCCTTGACCCTTATTGCCTAGCTCTTACTGCTCTTCTGCCTTGGAACTAATACACAATATTGGTTCTGACATGGAAGATGAGGAAAGAAA
>NC_058132.1:375538695-375554163 GCF_016433145.1 Gracilinanus agilis | reverse complement strand
CTCGTTCTCTCTCTCTCTCTCTCTCTCTCTCTCTCTCTCTCTCTCTCTCTCTCTCTCTCTCTCTCTCTCTTTCTCTTTCTCTCTCTCTGACTCCTGACCTCTTTAGCTTCCTTTAAATTCTAATGAAAATGACATTTTTATTGGAAGTCTTCCCCAACCCTCTTAATTCGAGTGCTTCCCTCTCTTAATTATTTCCTGTTTGTCCTATGTGTAGCTGTTTGTATATATTTGTTTACATGTTGTCATCTCCATTATATTGTAAGCTCCTTAGAGTCAAAGACCATTTTTACCTCTTTTTATAGGCCACAGTGCTTGACATATACTCGATGCTTAATAAATGCTGGTTGTTTTTCATCTCATTATGTCACACTGATTCCTAAAATAACTTTAAACACTCTCTTTTTTTCTGGTAATTGCTTTGCGAGTTAGATCAGTGCCTCATATATTATCTTAATTTCACAGTCTAACCTATAGATTACTCAACAAATCAGTGGCAAACCAGGAGTAAACTCCCAGTTCCTCTAATTCTCAGCCCAACTTTTTATTCCAATTTGTGGTTATACCACATGTGCTAAATATATTTTCACATTTGGTACATTTCCCAGGCTCAGATATAATCCATGCTGAGTCCATTTCAAGGTGATTGCAAGCTTTTCTTTTTTTCTTTTTTTTTTTCTAAAGAGAAAATTATTCATTGATATTCTCTCTGGCAACTCTTGTGTTCCTAGAGCTTCCAGAAACAGCAGGACAAAGAAGGGAAGAATGAAAAAAAAGTCTATAAAGAAGCATTATTTTACCTGTAGCTAAAACAAAGTAACATAACTAAGCTTTTACAAAGAAGAATATTTACTTCAAAAGATAATTATGAAATGGACTTCTGTACCAGCAGCAATGCAATGACACAAGACAGCTCTGAGGGATTTATGGTAAAGATGCTACCCACATTCAGAGGAAGGACTGCAGGAGAGGAAACATATAAGAAAAACAACTGCTTGAACGCATGGGTTGAGGCGAACATGATTGGGGATGTGGACTAGAAACAACCACACCAATGCAACTAACAACAATATGGAAATGGGCCCTGAACAAGGACACATGTTACAACCAGTGGAAATGTGCGTCAGCCATGGCTGAGGGGAGAGAGGGGGTGAAGGGGAAAGTAGGGGTATGAAGCATGTAATCAGGTTAAAAATGAATATTAAAAAATGTATAAAAATAAAAAAAATAATAAAAAAGATAATATTTTAAAAAAGATAATTATGAATATACAAACACATTTCCCCAACTCATGAGAGGTCTAATTCTCCTCTCCCTTATACCACCTCAGAATCTGGGAAGAGAAGGAGATTAAGTTCACAGTTTAGCCCAATTCCCTTACAACACAGTCCCAGATACAAGTCCAGCCTCCCACTCCCATCCCTGCCCTGGGGCTTGAGACACAAGCACACTGGCTTCTCACTAACTTCATGCTGAGAAGACTGGCTTTTTAGCCCTAACTGAAATCCTAATTCCAAGGTCTCCATGACTTAAATTTCCAGTTCATAATGATCACCTCCTGCCCCTGATAATGTAGATAAACAACACAAAGCAGAAATGAATATCCTCAAGCTCATTTCTCTAAGTTAAGTAAAAGAGAGGTAAGTTGGGAAAGAAGAGCTCCTCCTCTCTCATCAGTTCAGTTCACAGCCTCCCCTGGGAGCAGTGGCTAGGAGCATAGTTAAAAAGATGGTGGGAAAGAGAGAGATTGGTTCAGTCTCACTAGTTTTAAAGACTTCATGAGACATTAAGAAATAATTGAATAATGTTAAAGCCTGAAAAAAAAAAAGAAGAAAATGTGAAGTATTGTATAGGAAAAACAACTAACCTAGAAAACAGATCAAGGAAAGATAATGTAAGCATCATTAGACTACCTAATAGTCAGAAACAAACAAAAAAAAAATCTAGGCAGTATATTTCAAGAAATCATAAATCAAACTGCCCAAATCTCTTAGAACCAGAGGGCAAAGAAGAAATCTAAAGAAACTGCTAGTTGCCTTCTAAAAGAAACCCCTAAAAGAAAACTCCCAACAATATATTAGCCAAAATCCACAGTTCCTTGGTCAAGAAGCAAATACTACAATCAACCAGAAAGAATTCCAGTACAGAGGAGCCCACAGTCAGCATCACAAAATTTAGTACCACATACATACGAATGGAGAACTTGCAATATGATATTCAAAAAATTTAGACTTACAACCAAGAATATTTAATAAAATAATCATAAAATCATAAAATACTAATAAAAATTAGTATAATCCTACTAGGGGAAAAGTGAATCTTTAACAAAATAGAGGACTTCCAAGCTTTCCATATGGAAAGATCAGAGCTAAAAAGAAAATTTAACAAGCATTGGAGTCAATAGAAACAGAAAAAGGTAAACATGAATGAGAAATCATATGGGACTGAACATAATTAAACACTTTACTTTCCTAAATTGGAGATGATACATGTAGCCCCTCAGAACTCTATCCATATCAAGAAACATAGGAGGAAGGTAATTAGATAAAGAGTCAAGGGGTTATTCTATTACATTTTGATGATATCAAAAGAGGAATGAAAATACTGGAGAAAATCACAATGGGAGAGTGAGGGGCAGAGAGAGGAAAAATAAGGAAAATTACATCATATAGAGTATGCAGGTAGAAATCTAAACCAGTAAGGGACAGTGCTGGGAGAAATGAGTGACTAATACAACTAAAAAAACTTGAACTTCACTCTTATCAGAACTGGTCAGCAAAGAGGTAAAGAATACACAAACACATACAGAGTTGGGTACAGAAATACATCTTACCCAACAGAGAAATATGAAAGGAGAAGGATTAAGGAAAAGGGTCAGTCGAGAGAGGGTTATATTAGGAAAGGATTAGTCAGAAGCAAAAAAAAAAAAAAAAAAAAAAAAAAAGCTCTTAAAGAGAGGGCAGGGGAAAAACATAAGGAAAAATATAAGTGAATAGGATGGAAGAAAATACTTAGCAATCATGACTATGAATGCGAACATGATTAATTCACCCATAAAACAGAAGAGGACAACAGAATAGATTACAAACCAGAAGCCTACAATATATTGTTTACAAGAAACATACCTGGGACTGAAAGATTCACAAAGATATAAAAGTATTAGACAGAAGAAAAATCTATTCTGTTTTAGCTAAAGTTAAAAAAAAAAAGCAGGAATTTACTAATTATGATCTCAGAAAATTCAACTGCAAAAATAGACCTAATTAAAAGAGATAAATGAGGAAAATACATTTTACTAAATAGCACCATATGTTTAAAGTTGTAGAAAGCATATAATTGCTTTTTTTGTATGACTATGGTCAAACAAGCATTTATAAAATGACTGCGTTAAATTGTGTTAAAAGCACTGTGTTAAATTCTGGCAATACAAAGAAAGTAAAAAGCAAAAGAATAAATAAATAGCACCATAGACAATGGATTAATATCAATACTAAACATATATGTGCCAAATGGGATAGCATCTAAATTTTTTAAAGAAAAGTTAAATTATTTACAAACAGAGATAGTCGATAAAACAAGAATAGTGAGAGACTTCGGTTTATGAATGCCCTGAATAGAATTTTAGAAAAGTTAAATATAATAGAACTCTGGAGAATACTGAATGAGAGGAAAGAAAGTATGACTGTTTCTCAGGTGGACAAGGCATTTTCACACACACACACACACACACACACACACACACACACACACGAAGTAGGATTAAAAAACTCACAAAATGGGGCAGCTGGGTAATTCAGTGTATTGAGAGTCAGGCCTAGAGACGGGAGGTCCTAGGTTCAAATCCGGCCTCAGACACTTCCCAGCTGTGTGACCCTGGGCAAGTCACTTGACCCCCATTGCCCACCCTTACCACTCTTCCACCAAGGAGCCAATACACAGAAGTTAAGGGTTTAAAAAAAAAACAACTCACAAAAATTGCAGAAAAACAGAAATATTAAATGAATCTCTTACCAATCACAACAAAATAATAATTACATTCAATAAAGTATCTTTGAAACAAATATTAAAAATTAATTAAGAACTAAGCAACTTTCTAAACAGTGAGCTGATTAAAGAGCAAATCATAGAAACAACAAATATTTTCAATGAAAATAATGAAGGAGGAGAGAGAAAGGAATAACCATTTATTAATGTTTACTATGTTGCAGGCACTGTGCTAAGTATTTTACAAATATTATCTCATTTGATTTTCACCACAACTCTATATAAGGTAAGTGCTATCATTATCCCAGTTTTACAGTTAGGGAAACTGAAGACGAGAGAAGTTAAGAAATTTGTCCAGCTAGTAAATGTCTGTGGCTAAGTGACAACAATAAGACATCATACTAAGATTTGTGGGGTACAAGTGGTGCAGTACTTAGAAGAAAATGTATTTCTCTAAATCCTATGTATGAAAAAAGAGAAAGAATAGATCGATGAATTAGACATGCATTTCAATTTTTTCAAAAAAATTGAAAACCAATCATTTAAAACCTCCCAATTAATTCCCAAAATAGAATTCTTGAAAATCAAAGGAGAGATTAAAAAAACACCTTTAATTGATAAATAAAACTAAAAGTTAATATTTTGGGGTAAAACAATAAAATAGAAAAGCTATAAACTAATTTGATTTTGAAAAAAGAAAAAAGAAAGCCAAATTAATAGTGTCAAAAACGAAAAGGTGAATTCACAATGAAGAATAAAATGAAAACAAATATATGGAGTTATTTTGACCAGGTACGTGCCAATAAAACTTAGTCTAAATGAAATGGATAAATATTTACAAAAATATAAACAATTCAAATTAAGAAAAGAGAAAATAGATATGCTTAAATAATTCTAACTTAGAAAAAGAATTGAATAAATAATAGATGAATTCCCAAAAGAAAAAGGCCCAGGACCAAATAGGTGAGGAAATAAATTCTACAAACATTTGAAGAACTAATTCAAATACTACAAAAATAATTTGAAAAATTAGGTATATAAGGAGTCCTACCAAATTCCTTCTAAAGACAAAAATATGGTATTAATACCTAAATGAGGGAAAATCAAAACAGAGAAAGAAAATTCTAGATCAATAACCTCATCAATATTGATGTACAATTTTTAAAATATTAACAGGAAACTACAGCAATACATAATGAAGATCATACATTTTGATTAAGCTCAATTTATAACAAAAATACAAGACTAGGGGGCGCAGCTGGGTAGCTCAGAGGATTGACAGCCAGACTTAAAGATGGGAGGTCCTAGGTTCAAATCTGGCTTCAGACACTTCCCAGCCGTGTGACCCTGGGCAAGTCACTTAACCCCCATTGCCTAGCCCTTACCCCTCTTCTGTCTTGGAATCAATACTTTGTATTGATTCCAAGACAGAAGGTAATGGTTATTTAAAAAGAAATACAAGACTAATTCAATATTAGAAAAACTATAAACATAGTTGACCATATTAATAATAAGAACACCAAAACTCAGATGATTATTTCAATAGATACAGAAAAAACGTTTTATAAAATGAACACATTTAAAATACTAGAAAGCATAGGAATAAACAAAGCTTTCTTCAAAATGATAGGGCAAATCTGGCTAAAACAAGAGACAGCATTATCTCTAATGAAGATAAACTAGAATCCTTTCCAATGAGATCAGAAGTAAAGCAAGGATGTCCATTATCATCCTTACTATTCAATATTATCCTAGTAATGGTAGCTAGAGCAATAAGACAAGAAAAATAAATTGAAAGAAGGCAGTGAGGATAAAACTATCACTTTTGCAGATGATATGATGATATATTTAGAGAATCCTAGAAAATTAACTAAAAAACTAGTCAAAATAATTAATAACTTTAGCAAAGTTGTAGTATAAAAAATAACCCACACAAATCATCAGCATTTTTGTACAATATCAACAAAACCTATCAAGTAGAAATAAAAATGGAAGTGTAGATTCCATCTAAAATAACTGCACAGAATCTAAAATACTTGGAAGTCCACTTGACAAGGCATACACTAGAACTACATGAACACAATTACAAAATTCTATTCATATTTATATGATTATACTTATGTCTTTCTCTTTTTTCTTGTAAAAGGATATAAAGATATATCCAAATAATTGGAAAAATATTAGCAGCTCATGAGTAGACTGAGATAATATATTTCAAATTACAATATTGCCTAAATTAATTTACTTATTTAATGTCATACCAATAATAATACCAAAAAATTACTTCATAGAGCTAGCAAAAAAAGCAAAGTTTATCTGGAGGAATAAAATGTCAAGAACTGGGCGGGGCGGGGGGGGGAAGGGAGACAAAAAAAAAGAGATCTAGCAGTACCAAATCATACACTATACTACAAAGCTATACTTGAAAAAACAATTTGATATTATGTAAGAAATAGAGATGTTGATCAATGGAATGGATTAAGGAAATAATATTCAGAAGTAAATAAGGACATTAACCTAGTATTTGATTAGTTCAAAGATCCCAGGTATAATGGAAAAAATTCACTCTTTGTCAAAATTTTTTAGCAAAACTGAAAAGTAGTCTGGCAGAAACTAGTTATACACCAATATCTCATACCACATTCTAAGATAAGCTCCAAATTGGTACTTGATTTAGACCAAAAGCATGACATCATAAGTAAGTTTTAGAGGAGCATAGAAATAAAGACTTGTCATTAGATCTACAGATTGGGGACGAGAACATGACGAGAGAGAGAGAGAGAGAGAGAGAGAGAGAGAGAGAGAGAGAGAGAGAGAGAGACAGACAGACAGACAAGAAGTAAATGGAGAGTTTGGGGTGCATAAAATTTTAAAAATTTTGCACACACTAAAATCAGAAGGGAAGTAAGAAATTGGTGGAAAATCTTTTCAGTAAGTTTTTTGACAAAGTTTTCATTTGTAAGACATATAGAGAATTGGCTTAAACATATATATAATATATATATATATGCATAAAAGAATCATTCCTCAAATAATAAATAACCAAAGGATAAGGATAGGCAGTTTTTAGGAAAAGAAATCAAATCAATAGCAAGAAGAAAAAAGTTCTACATTGCTAACAATTTGAGAAATGCAATGTAAAACAACTCTCAGATACCACCTCCAGCAGATTATCAAAATTGGCCAAAAAAAAAAAGAAGAAGAAAACAACAAATTCTGGAGAGGATTGTGACATTGAGATGGCAGAGTGGAATTCTAGCTGCAAGATAGGGGGTCAAGCCACAGCTCAGAATTCCAGAGGGCCCCCACCCACCCCCACCCCACCCCCCAAGAACTCTGGGTGAGGGGGCAGTTTAAGGCAGTTAAGGGCAGTTGATTCCTGGGGTTTGGAAGTGAGCAGGTCACTTCCTTCCCTTCCCCACATAACATTAAACCTGTCATCATTTGAGAGCTGTGTCTGACAATATTTAGGGAAATACTCACAACTCCTCAAGCTGATTTCCTCCTGCTGTATAACCCCAAAAGCAAGTCCTTTCCTCTGTGCCTGAAAGCTTCAAGACATGAAGTTTTTACTAATTTCTCCTACTCAAACCTGTGGGGAAATAGTTTAGAGAAAGTTAACACCTTTAGGAGATTTGTCCTTCCTAGTTTCCCGACTGACCCCAGAAGATAACAGATCAACCTCCATTTTGTAACTAATTTCCTAACTGCCTAGTGGGAGGGGGGAAAGTGAAGGAGTACTCAGCAAGATCATGCCCTCCCTTCCCCCCAAGCTTGTCAGTGGGGGTGGGTGAGATCTGCTTGCTTCAGACCACTGGCATATATACAGTTTCTCACAAATATAGCTGTTTAACCAATATAACAGGATGTAGAAAAAGTTATCTTATATATGTTGTTGCAACTGTGAACTGATCAAGCCATTCTAGAAAGCAATTTGGAACTGGGCCAAAAAAAAGATACTGTCCTTACCCTATTACCAAGCATAACTACTAGTACCATCTCTAGTTCTATTCCCAAAAACAATCAAAGAAAAAGGAAAGGACACATATGTTAAAAATATATTTCCAAGAGCTCTTTTCATAGTGTCAAAGAATTGGAAACTTTGGGGAGTGCCCATCAATTGAGGAATGTCTAACCAAGTTATATGGAACAAAATCTATGGGGCCACTAGGTTGCACAGTGGATAGTGATGGACTTGGAGTCAGGACTCGTGTCCTTCAGTTTAAAGATGGCCTCAGACACTTAATAGTTCTATGACGCTGGGCAAGTCACTTCACCCTGTTTTCTTCAATTCCTTCATATGTATAATGAGCAGGAGAAGAAAATGGCAAATCACTCCAGTATCTTTGCCAAGAAAACTCCAAAAGGGGTCACAAAGAATAAGAAACAACAAACTTATCAGTAAAAAAATGTTATGGTATGTGAAGGTAACAGAATACTATTGTTCCATAAGAAATAATGAAGAAGATAGTTTCAGAAAAACCTGAGAAGACTTACAAGAACTGCAAAGTGAAGCGAACAGAAACAATTTTGTACACTAATGACAATTTTGTAATGACAAACAAATTTGAAAAACTTTGGAACTCTGATCAGTACAATGACCAACCAAAATTCTAAGGTCTCGTAATAAAATATGCTGTCTACCTCCAGAGATAGAAAACTGCTGGACTCAGAGTTCAGATAGAAGCATATTTTCTTTTCTTTTTCTTTTCTTTTTTGTGGACATGACTAATGTGGGATTTGGTTTTGCTCAACTCAACATTTGTAATGAGTTTTATTTTTCTTGCTTTCTCAATGAGAGAGAAATTCAGACATGAATTTTTTAATTGAAAAAAATTATATTTGTTTTATAAACTGAAAAATAAAATTAGAACAAATCTACAAATACAGTTAAGCTCCATCCATTTCCCCTAATTCTTGGCTCCTATCTTTTCCTTCTGATGAAGTTTCATTAAGTATTCTTTCTTCAGCTGTTCAAACATTAGTTCCCACTGATCTTAACCATAAGTGTGCAGATGAGTCAATTTCCTCTCTGCTTCAGGGTACTGAAAACTGAAGGGAAAATAAACCAAAGGAGACTCTCTTCTAGTGATGACTCTAGGAAATGTTGCTTTCTCATTTGTGCTCCAAAGGATTCATAATGTGCACAGCAACTTGCCTGGCATAGCTCACACAATATGAATTTCTTTGCACATTGGACTCCATCTTCTCTTTCTCATCTTCTACTTCATATGCAAGGATGAAGCTTCAGTCCAAAATATCCATACCTAAAGGATGATAAAAGGGCTTTATCTACTCAGTTTTCTGTTGCTTCTAAAAACCACATCACTATTTTGCTTTCTTTCTAAAGTATTTTTAGAAACCTAAAAGAAAAATTAGTGTGGAGCAATCAATAGAAGGTCTCTAAGTCAGATTGAAATGAATTCAAATCCCACTTCTGATATATAATAATGAGAGTTTTTTATAAACACTTTAAGGTATGCAAAGAGATTTACAAATATCTCACTTAGTCCTTACAATAATACTGGAAAGTAGATGCTATTACACAGCATATATTATTCCATCTGTATACTGTATATGTATTTGTAGATATGTAATATGTACTACATGCTATTATATGTTGTTCTATCATGTTATAGTCATGTACAACTCTGTGAACTCATTTGGAATTTTCTTGGCAAAGATACTGAAGTCTTGCCATTTTCTTCTCTAGCTCATTTTACAGATGAAGGTCATATGGTGAGTAAAAAATATCTGAAGGCAGATTTGAATCCATGAAGATGAATCTTCCTGATTCCAAGCTCTGTGCTTCTAGATGCCCTATACTTTTTTATAGTAGCTAGTACAATATTATACAACGTGATAGATGTGATATAATGTAATATAAAATAAGCTACCATTAGATATACTAGCTATATAACCTTGGACAAGTCACCTATGCTCTCAAACAACTAAGTCTAAAAACTGTAGAACAATTATTGATATGCATTGATTAATAGAAATCATGAATCCAGTTTTCCCTCCCAAAAAATAGATATGAACCAGACTTCTGCCACTCTATGACTCTCACTCAAAACAACGGAAGGTCTTGGGAAGCAGGGACTGTTTCATTTTCGTCACTGTGTTCCCCAAATCTAGTGCAAGTATCTTGCTTCCCAGTATGCATTTAATAATCATTGAATTGTTGAAATGAAATTGAGTCTAAAACCCAGCAATATCAATGGACTTAATAATAACCAGCTTACTTCTTTAGTTTTTCCATTATTGCTCCCAGAAAGCTTGCTGTAGAGACCATGTCTTTTTCAAAGACCAACTGCCTAACAGGTAGAATTTTCTGAAGAGGGATAATTTCCTACAAAAGGAATAAGACATTCCTTATTTCTTCAATTGGCATTCAAGGACCACTTGATAACAGAAACCCAGGCAGTTTGTAGAGAGCATCTCAGAAGAGGTTTAGCACCTTACATACATAATCATACCCTTTGACCAAATAATTTAATTTTGGCAACATAGTCTCATGAGTATTTTCAAAACTAACAGTGAAAAGCTAACCACAGGTTTTCAAAGCAGCACTACTTATGATTGTACTCTAAAATTTCAATAGTGGAGCAATGGGTGGATAAATTTGGATAACTTCATGTAACAGTATCTTAACATAATTAAGATAGTATTAGTTATGAGAACAAACCCTGAAATCCAAAATAGTTCTAGAAAGGAATTAATTAGATCTTTGGAGGTGAGGAGAGAAAGAGAGACAGAGAGACAGAGAGGGAAGAGGAGAGAGAGACAGAGAGAGAGACAGAGAGGGAAGAAGAGAAACAGAGACAGAGAGAAACAGAGAGAAAGTGTGGTTGTCTTCATGAGTCTTTGAGAGGTTGCATTATATAGAGTTTATACAAGGCAGAAGAACATTTGCTGTTGATTGGTCTTACACAGGTAGTAGGTAGTTTCCCAAAAAGGCAGTTAGAGATTTATAGCAGCAAGTTAGTTAATCTGATTTAGGGAACCCAAAACACAAGCTTTGAGTAAACCAAAAACAAGACCTGAAGAGACCCAAAACAAGCACTGGGTGGGATCTAAGCATTCCTTTAAACCATTATGATTCCCTGGAGGTTCTCTAAGGTCAGTCTGACCTCTACAGTAAGCTTTTGGTTTAGAAAATTTTCTAGACCCATAAATCTAGGTCCAATAATATTAATAAAGGGAGAAATGTTTTCTCCCCAACAGATATGAAAAATACAAAAAAGTATAGAAAGGTATTTATCAAATAATGCAAATTGGGGGAGAGGGGAGAGAATAAAACAACCAGAGCAAGAGTTTTTAAAAACACATGTATCGGAGAATGCAAGACAGTTTCTCTGTCAGACCCAGAGGAGCTTTGAATGTTCAGATGAGGGAAATTGAGTCAGAAAGGTATTGAAAGTGGAACTATCCTAGAACAAGCTGAGGGCAGGGATAAAAACATGTGAAAGGTCAAAGGACAGGTGGGGGGGTTGTTGGGTTTTTTTTGTTGTTGTCCTTTTTTTTTTATGTAATCCCACAAATCGGCCCTTTGCTTGTATGGTTGGGTTTTTTTGTTTGTTTGTTTGTTTGTTTTGTTTTGTTTTCATTCCTTTACCCTGAGAAAAGTTTCCAGCTCATTATTTAGTTCAGGTACCAGGAGGGTCTTTGCCTGCCATGAGGCTTGGTTTGTAGATGAGGGACAAAAGTTAGGAAAGCTGAGATCCAGAGACTTAGAGACAAAATAAAAGCTACTACCTAAGATTGTGGGGAATAACTTCACTGAGGCCGAGTGCAGAGCAAGAGAGGAGTGGTTGAGTTGTGATGGATTATAATTCTTTCCCAACCCTGCAAAACTGAGCCATCTCAGAGGGAAATCATTTGGGTTGGAAGCTAACTGGAGAAATTGCCCTATGAGAGGGGCTTGGTAGACAGGGTTTGGGTTGGTTCTAGTGTTTGGGGAGATAACATGCATGTGTTGTTCAGTCATTTTCAGTCATGTTTGACTCTTCATGAATCGAACGTTTGAGGTTGTCTTGGCAGAGATACTGGAGTAGTTTGCCATATTCCTTCTTCACTCATTTTACAAATGAGGAAACTAAGGCAAACAGGGTTTAGCGACTTGTCCAGGGTCAAATGTAAGTGTCTGAGGCCAGATTTGAACTCAAGAAGATGCATCTTCCCGACCAGGTTCAACACGTCATCTACTGTACCACTTAATCAAAAAACTGAACATAATTTTCAAAGCTCATCCTCCTAAAGCTTTTTGCAGCTTTTAACATTTTTTTTACTACTATTTCCTAAATTTTAATCACTCCTCAATTCACTTCAGAGATACTTCATTTTCCTAGTTCTCCTCCTACCTCTCTTAAACACTCTTTCTCTGTCTTCTCATCCTCTTTCCTAGTCATTTATGTAGGTGTCTTGAAGGATCTCTCCTCTACAAAGCTCCTATTTGTCTTTTCTCTTCTCTTTCTTCGCAATTTCATTCACTCTTAGATCTTCAACAACTCCTCCTATGAAAATAAATCTAAAATCTATCTCTAGCTCTGACCTCTCTTTTGAGTTCTAACCTTAAATCTCTAGCTGCCTGCCCCTCCCCATAAATGTTCCACTAACACCTAAAACTCAGTGTCTGAAACTGAGCTTAGAATCTTGCCTTTCTAAATTCAATCTTCCTCCTAGTATTTCTATCTCTGGCACTCCTGGTCACTCTCTCTTCCATGCTCTCAAACTGGAAATTATTTTTGCTTCTTTTTTCCCTCAATATTCATATCTAATCAATTACCAAAGAGTGTCAATTCTACCTCCCACAAAGCCTCGTGTCAATGCCCTCCTCTCCTTTTTCACTGCCATAATCCTACTAGAGGTTCTTGCTAGTCACCATTTGGATTATTATAATAGCCTCCCAGGAGTTCTCAGTTCCACTCTGCTCACCCTCTCCAATCATTCTTTACTTAGACACACTACATACTTCTTAATCAGTCAAACTGAACTACTCTTTAAATTCCAGACATTCTTTGCATTCTCCTGAGCTTCTCATCTCTGTTCACACTCCCCCTCCTCCTCCTCTCTGCATATTTATTCTTATCTATTCATTATACAGAGTCCAACTCAAATGTCACTTTCTCCCTGGAGTCTTACCATTATTTACCATTACCCTAGTAGTAATAATCTTCCTCTGAGACTTCAGGTAGCACCTCATTCTGTAGTTCTCCTGTATAATTACTCTCCATTATATATTATAATTGTGTGTTTATGTCTTATCTTCCCACTATATTACAATCTCCATAAGAGAAGGAACAGTATTTCTTCTAAACTTTTTACCTCCCCCAAGTTCTAGCTCAATTCTCTACACAGAGCAGATGCAAGTAAATACTTGTCAAACTGAACTGAATTTAACTGAATCACCATCCGGTGGGGTTAGTCACTCAGCTACAACCTAACTTTGCCATTTGTCTATGAGGCTATCTTGAGAGATTGTGGCAAAAGCCTTGCTGAGAATGAGGTATTCAATTCCTTTGAACTGCCAGCCCAATAATCCTGTCAAAAAAGCAACATGAGGTTAGTCTGAGTGATTTTTAAATGAATACATGCTGTGTCACCATAATCACCATTTCCTTTCCTAAGTATTCACAAACCATATTTTTATAATTCAGTCTAGGATATTGTAAGGAATAAAAGTCAAGCTTACCAGCCCTAAATGTAAAACATCTACCTTTTCCCTTTTTTGGAAAATTAGTCTTTGCCTATCTCTTTCAGCACTCCTCCTGTTCTCCATGGTTTTTCAAAAATCACTAAGCAATCCCCTCCATACATCCTTTCAGAAACCTAAGATGTAGTTTACTAATCTTTCATTCAGTCCTTCAACTACATTAAGTGCTTACTGTGGTATGTGGTGTTCGAGGAGGAGGAGCACCGGGCTACTCATTGTCTACCTTTCACCCAACTCTTACCGTACCCTGTGAAGACAGAATTGTCTCTCTTTGTCTATTTTAATGAAATCAATCAGCAGCCTTTAACTCAATCAAGAACTCAAAGCACCCCTACTTAACACTTAAGTAAGAGGGTTCACAAGTCAAAAACTCTCACTTCCAAAGGGGACTTCCCAGTCCTGGGTAGGACTAAGCAAACTGAAAGACTGCAATTGGTTTCTGTGAAGAAGAGGGAGAGACAGGAAATGATGTGAAAAATGGGGTATAAAAGAAACCAACATGGGCTGGAGAGCATGGACTTCTACCATTCCTTTCCTGGCATTTGGAGAAGATTGGTTCTGGAGATTCCTGCCTTGGCTTTGGAGGAGACTCTTTCCCTGGATCCTGTGTCAGGTTGCTGGGCGAGCTCTACAGCTCAGGCTATAGAGAAGGCTGTACTGGTGGACTTCTGGCTGAAGACTCCACATGGAGATCAAGACCTGAGGAAGCCTCCGGCAGGGGTGCTGAACAGGACTTCACTTCTTCAGATAAGCTCTTAGAGCTGGTAGGCTTGTTAAGAATCTGTCTCTTTATCTACAAATTTCACACTTTCACTCTTTCTACCTCTTTGTAAATAAAAGCTGCTAAAAGTCATTTTGACATTTTGACTTAAACTGTAATATTTTAAAAATCAGCAACCACAATCTCACTTTTATAACTCATATTTAATCAAAAACTAATTTTATTTTTACACCCCCAAGAAACTGTAGCATGCATAGCAGCCACACTCCAGTAAAACCATCTCAGCAGATGGTCTAAATCAAGTTGAGACTAATGAACAGGCTTTAGATCTGTTGATAAGTTAAGGAAAGTATGCACCTTGAAATCTGCAAAGGCTACAAATAAGAGCTTGATTCATTATTTTGTTGATTGTCTTGACTAATAAGTTGTTAATAATGCAAATAAAACTTAAAAGTGTGTCATGTTTACATTTTTTTAAGAGAACTAGTTACTAAACATTTACCAGCACATTAGGTTCAACAACAGCCTTAATTTCTTGCCACAGAAAATGCAGAAGATGCCAAGAATTCACAAGAACCAAATACAGATGCATAGAAGATAAAAAAAGCTATCACACTAGTTCCAACATTCTAATAAATCTCTCTTTAACCTCATAGGAACCCTCCAAGTCCTCAGAGACTGCTGAAAAAACACAAGAGTTTTTAGAAGTGCTAAATGGGAAAAATCCATATCATCTTATTTGAATAATTCACTGGTATGAGAGAGGGGGCAACATTCAGATCTCTTTTCCTTTATCACCCATGAACACACACACACACACACACACACACACACACACACACACACACCCTTCCATGAGATGACTTTTGTCCTAGACCTACAAAGGTTATGCAAATCATCTTTTCCTTCATGAATCCATTCTCTATTCTGTTACCAAAGTGATTTTCCTAAAATGCTGGTTGGACCATGTCTCTGTCTCTGTCTCTCTCTCTCTCTCTGTCTCTCTCTCTCTCTCTCTCTCTCTCTCTCTCTCTCTCTCTCTCTCTCTCTC
>NC_058132.1:375510978-375538326 GCF_016433145.1 Gracilinanus agilis | reverse complement strand
CTCTCTCTCTCTCTGTCTCTCTCTCTCTCTGTCTCTCTCTCTCTCTCTCTCTCTCTCTCTCTCTCTCTCTCTCTCTCTCACACACACACACACACACACACACACACACACACACACTCTCAATAGATTCCAATGACCCCCCCCCATCACCTCCAGGAAAAAATACAAAATCCTCTATTTGATGTTTAAAACCCCTCATAACAAGCCCCCTCCTACTTTTCCAGCCTATTAACGCCTTACTCCTCAACAATACAACACTGGCCTCTTTGCTGTTCCACAAACAAAACACTCCATCTCTCCCTTGTACCTGGAATGCTCTCCCTCCTTATCTCCAACTGCCCTCCCTGAAAGCACAACTGCTACAGGAAGCCTTTCCAAATTCTAGTATCTTCCTTCTTTTAAATATTTTCTATTTATCCTGTGTGAGAATGTGTTTATGTGAGTATTTAATACAAACATGTATGTAGCATGTAATTTACATGGTATGTATGCATGTATATTTGAACAGGTCTGTAAGCTAGTTGTCTCCTTCATGTAAGCTTCTTGAGTGCAAGGACTGTTTTTGCATCTTTTTATATACCTAGTGTTTAGCACAGTGCCTGGCACATACTAAGTCCTTAATGGATGTTATCCTTTCTACTCAAAGAGGACCAAAATGACATCACTGGTGGTATCTTTTGATTCATGCATAAATTGGATTTAAGTGAGGCAAAGTTGCACAAAGTTGTCACTTCACTCTTACAGTCATCAAAGTCCAGAGGCAAGATAAAAGTCAGAACTAGTAATGGCTCAGGAAGCAGTGAATGAGCTTGTCTTCTTTGATGTGTGACCAAGCTCTAATTGCTCCATAGCACCTTAGAGATAACTGTGTCTGCTTTAACTACCTTTATGGTCATTGCAATTAATTGTTCTTATCTGATCCTTCTGCCAAAAGAAGTCTTCACATGCTTGGGGGACAATCCTCTAACTCATTGACAAGTCTGAGACCTGTCAATTACCCTCAGTCTGCCAAAGCAGTTCACCAGGATTCGACTACTATGGATGCTATATATCTTCTTGCATCCAAAGGTGAGAAGTAGGTGGCAAGTGTACACCAAAGGAGAAAGCAGCACTGAAAAGGACTCTGCAAGGAAAAGGTGCTTAATAGATGTTTATTAGCCTACTCAAAGCTGAATCAAAGGTTGGACACTCTTCAGGAATTAAGTAGACAATCTTATTCTTTACCTAGTTCTGATGCTCAAAATTAGGAACCTTTTTTATTTTATTTTTTACTAATTATATGTGATAAATTTCCACCTAAGTTTTCCTATGTTATATGATTGAACTTAACTCCCTCCCTTCCTTCACATCTCCCTCCCAATACAGGCAGGCAATTTGATCTGGATTATATGTGTATTATCATGCAAAAATATGATTATAATGCAATAGTATTGTACCATAAGAAATAATGAACAAGACGATCACAAAAAAAAAAAAAAAAACAACTCAAAAGACATGATGTGATGCAAAGTGAAGTAAGTGGAATCAGGAGAATGTTGTACATAGTATCAACAATTGTGAAAGATGATAAACTGTGAATGACAACTATTACCAACAAGGCAAGGATCCAGGACAACTCCAAGGAACTCATGATGAAAAAGAGTCTGAAGGCAGACTGAAACATATTATTCTTCATTTTCTTTCCTCCATGAATTTTTCTCTATTATAGGCCAAATGTATCTTGTTTCACAGCATGATGAACAAGGAAATATGCATTAATGAAAATACATGTACAACCTATATTACCTGCCTTTTGGGGGAGATGGGACAAGTAGAAGGAAAGGAGAAAACATGGGCATATAATCTGGAGAAGATAAAAATTTCAAAGAAAAAGAGAAAAGCAATATAATAGCATCATGTCTATAATGGAGTTCTCTGTCCAATTTTAGTACCAATGATATCATAGACAAGAAAACTAGTATACATTGGGGAAACCCCTGGAACTCAAAATCCTTCAAGACTTGTGGCTAGGCACAAGTGCTACATCAGTAGGCACAAGATGATTCAAAGAATAAAGCCATGGGAAGGAGGCATGATGATGGCTGTTCACCCTTTTTGTTCACCATGATGAGCTCACTGAAGAGGAAGAAAAGTTTCAACTCTATTTTTCCAACCCTGACTTTTTTTTTAATTCCCTTTCCAAGGTTATTAAAACAATTGACATTTTAATCAGTAAGATTAAACTAAATCTTTGAATTTTATTAACTTGCGTGATTTTCCTTATTATTTTAAAACAAATCTTTAATGACTAAACAAATTTAAACTCGATTTCCATACCCTGAGGCCAAGTTACCATGAAAAGAGAGAAAAGAGATCATATGAGAAGTCTGTAAAGACATCTCTAAGCCCAAGAGTTCTGACAGACAGTATTCTGATAACGCTGAATCCAGATTATTATCCCCAGATCTTCATGCATAGCAACAAGTCCAAGCTGAGAGGAGAAAGAGTAAGTACTGACTCTTTCTCCATCCTGTAGTTTCAAGAAAGATATATTTCCCATGCTTCAATGGTTTCTGCAAGCGTTGCTTCCCCGGTGACTTTTATAGGACTTCTTTTTTGTGTATTAGAATGGTTGGGAGAGGGAA
The DNA here is from genome assembly GCF_016433145.1 of Gracilinanus agilis. Classification (NCBI taxonomy): domain Eukaryota; kingdom Metazoa; phylum Chordata; class Mammalia; order Didelphimorphia; family Didelphidae; genus Gracilinanus; species Gracilinanus agilis. The sequence continues at coordinate 375,535,702 of NC_058132.1, read as the reverse complement.
AAGATTAAAATGAGAGTGATTCATTGACTATTGATCCAACTCATGACATTCTACCACCTTGACTACAACCATTGAGAAGCAACATGACCTAGTTAATAGAGTATTGGACTAGTATTAGAAGGTCCCATAATAGTAATAACTATTACTTATATAGCACTTACTATGTGCCAAACATTGTGTTAAGCACTTTACAAATATTATTTCCTTTTGACACCCATTGCAACTTTGTGACTTAGGTGCTATTATTATTCCCATTTTACAGTTGAGAAAATTGAGACAAAGTGACTTGCCCAGAGTCTCACAAGGCCAAATCTGAACTGAAGTCTTCTTGATTCCAGACCCAGCACTCTATCCACTGAGCCACCTACCTGCCTACACCCTTTATGTGTGACCACAGCTAATTTAACCTCTCTGAATCTCAGTTTTCTCATCCATAAATAGGAGTAATTACAATTATACCACTAGCACTTACCTCACAGGGTTGTTGTAAGGTTTGAATGAGATAATGTGTGTAAAATGCTTCACAAACTTAAAATTGTATTGCATGTTGGTAATTATCATCATTACTTTACAAACAGCTAGGATTTCTTTTCTTTCTTTTATCATGCCATGGTCTAGTAGGAAAATCACTCTATTGTGACTAGAAAGAACAACTAGTTGTGACAATTATTTAGAAAAGAAATTATGAAACCCTGGAAGAAGGTTATAGCCCTGTGAGTGGGCAGAAGGGAACACATGGGAGAGAGGCAAGAGTTGACCATGATCCTGAGGTTGGGAAAATGTATATCTGACAGAATAATGGTGCCCTTAGCAGAGATACATTGAAGCACCAATATTATTTACCCAAAACTTTGAGCTTTGGAGAACATACAAAATATTTTTTTAACATTACTCAAAAGATCCTAAAGGCTGGCAGAGAACTCACCCAACACCTCCCTCATTATCTACAGATTTCATGAGTTGGACAAGTCCTCTGAAATCCATTCCATCTCTAACACTCTATGATAAAGATATAATCCATAGGGAACATCCCTGCACTATTAATAACTGTTATGGTAAGTTGGCTTCAGGGTACAGGCATTGAGTTTAAATTTGTTTGGTCATTAAAGCTTGGTGTTAAAATAATAAGAATGGAAAACATACAATTTGCTCACATCCAAAGAGACCATTCTTATTGATTAAAACATCAGTTGTTTCACTAACCTTGGGAAGGGAATCAGATAAAGGTCAGAGTTGGAAAAACAGACAAAGAAAGATCAGTTAGCCTAGCTATTCTGGTTAAATTTGTCCATATTTTAATCATTCTTCTTTCAACCCAGTTTTATAACTGTCATCCTCACATACTCAAAACACATTTTGTTTTTATTTATATGATGCTTTATAGGCACAAAGTGCTTTCACATGCCTTTTCTTATTTGAATTTGTGAAGTGGATGATACAATTACAGAAATAAAATGAAATATCCACACTTGATAAGTGACAGGGTAAAGACACAAACTCATGTCTTATTTCTCCAAGGCCAGTGGTTTTTATAATTTAGTACACTGCTTCTATTTTTATTTTTTCATTTTCATTTCCAAATTCTCTCCCTCCTTTCCTCTTCCTCCCTTCCCCATCCATTGACTATATTGCTTCTTAAAAGCTCAGACAACATCATCTTGTATTAAAAAGAAAGTTCAGTTAGGTAACTGCCCTTACACAGCCCTCCAGCTAATTTTTTTTAATTTTTATGTAAATACAGGAGAATCTATAGTATATAATTTAGGATTATTTCGCATTTTCTACTATGAAAGGAGCAAAAAGTAATGGGGTAAGAGAAGGATGGAAAAGAAAGTTCCAAGGAAAAGCAGTTCTCTGATTTTAATTTATAAACTAAAAAAAAAAAAAATCCCTAGAGTCAAATGCATTAATTTCTTGCTAAGTGCTTTGCCTTTGGGCAGACAGCAAGCCACTAGATAAATTTTCACTTCCAGTAGATTAGAGAAAACTTCACATTTTTTAGAGATGTACCACACTGATTTTCTTGATTTTATATTTAATTTCTTTCTTCAATTTGCATATAGTATCAAGAGATAGCACAAGAACAGCCAGGTGGCATAGCTGATAGAGTGCCAGAAGTCAGTTAAACTCATCTTCCCGAGTTCAAATCTGCCCTTAGACACTTACTAGATGTATGATGCTGAGCAATTTTTTAAACACTGGTTGCCTCAGTTTCCTCTTCTGTAAAATGAGCTGGAGAAGGAAATGGCAAACCACTCCAGGATTTTTGTAAAAAAAAAAAAAACCATATGAGGTCATGAAAAGTTGGGCACCACTGAAAAGACTGAATAAGCACAACATAATAAACAGAGGATTGTCTTTAGATTCATGAAGATCTGTGTTTATATCTTGCCTCTGACACAGATTAGCTGTTTGATAAACCCTTAACTCCCCAGTCAACTCTCTAAGCCTGTGGGTTTCATAGTAGCTGCTGAATGTACTGATGGAAGAAGTTTCCACACTGGAAATTCACAACACTAATAAAATTACAGGTTGGGGTCAAATATGTAATAATATCTTTATGTAAAATATCTGTATTTCCAATGAGCAATGGAAGACAAGGAGCAAAAGTAGGAACAGAGAACACATGAGGATCCAGTTTTTCTCTTCCCCCTTCTCAGTATCAAGACTAAACCTAGTATCATTGGTAAAAAGAGAAGGATCCTGCTATAGCCACTTCATTATTTCAATAAGCATCCTGCTCCTCTCCACTTTCTCCTTTTAAAATATTTTATGAATGTCTTTGTTTTTACATAATAATCACTTCGAGATATACTATCATGGAACACACACATATACACACACATTTCCCCTAGGAACTGGGCTTTGTTCTGCTTCATTTTGAATGGAAAATCATACTTCCTATCATCCCCCATCCTTACCCACTCCTCCCAAAATTTCATCACCAGAAATCTCATCATCTGTGGTTTCCAACTTTGGACATTAAGCTTTGATATTCGACCTCTCTTCATCATCTTCAATAGCTTCTTCTCTCGGAGTGAAGGTCTGGAAAGTGAGGCAAAAAACTTTTCCCAGAGCCTCCCTTAATAGTGGGCTCAGAATTTCCAGCCAACTCTTCATTGTGCACTAGCTGCTCTGCCTGGTTTTAAACTATGAGACCTCATGCCCCTATGCTGGGTGCCCTCTGGCAGCCCCTTCCCCCCTTTCAGTTTCCTTTTCTGTATTGCCTTCCCTCGTTAGATTGTAAGCTCTAGAGAAGAGAAACTGTCTTTTCGTATCTGTATCCAGGTGTTTAGCACAGTGCCTTACATATAGTAGGTGCTTAATAAATGATTATTGACTAAGTTACTGCCCCTCCTGCTACTTGGAGGCTTGTTGTAATTCTTCCCTCTCAAAAGACATCAGGGAAGAAAAGATATCAAGGAGATCTGAACCATTAGTAGGCACACTCAGTTCTAGGTCAGCAACTAATTAGAAAACTTTTCATCACTACATACTGAAGCCTCAGGAACAGACAAAAGATATCATTAAATGCTGAGAAGTGGGCAAAAGGGCCCTTCTATTACACCTTCTCCAAAGCAAACTCAAGAAGATTGGAGTCAGGCAGGATATATTGTGTATGTTGGAGGTACTAAATCGCTATTAGCCAGTCCTTCTAATTATAACAGTAAAAAGTCTCTCATTGAATTTGTTTAGGTAGGATAATCTACAAAAAACAACTTCATCAACTCAGCTTGGTATGATAGAAAAAGCACTATCTCACTGGCAAAGGGCCTATCTATATAGACAAAGGCATGCTTATAGAGAATATTTATAGCATATGTGCCCATATACCGAGTATATTTACTATATGTGTGTGTGTATATATCAGCAGAGAGAGACAGTATATAGATAGATGTATATATTTGTTGTTCTTTAGTCACTTTCAGTCATGTCTGACTCTTCATAACTCCATTTGGGATTTTCTTGGCAAAGTGGTTTGCCATTTCCTTCCTCAACTCATTTTCAGATAAGAGAACTGAGGCAAACAGGATGAAGTGACTTTCTTGCCTAGTGTCTGAGATCAGATTTGAACTCAGAAAGATGAGTTTTCCTGACTCCAGATAGAGAGTATGGATGTGTGTGTGTCTGTGTGTCTGTGTGTGTGTGAAAGAGAGAGAGAGAGAGAGAGAGAGAGAGAGAGAGAGAGAGAGAGAGAAGCAGTTATTCCTAGGTCTGATTTCACTACTAATCAGCATAGAAGTTTTGACCTCTCTGAGACCACTTCCTTCCTTAGGGAACCTAGTGGTTCCTTGCTCTTTGGGGCTCATCATACTCTTTATATAGAAATGTCTGTGTGTGTGTGTGTGTGTGTGTGTATAATCTAGAATCCTATGACATTTTCAAATAACAGAGTGCTTCAAGTATCTGACTCACAGATCTCATCAAATCTCAGAATTGGAAGGGATCTTAGATATTAGTTTGTCATTCTAGCCCCTAGGTCCCCTAAGATTCCTAAAGTAGTTCTCACATAGCAAAAGTCTTCAAAAACTGAATCTTTCCTGGCAAAGCCAGGACGCTGGTCCTGATAATCCTGCTTAAATATTGACCTTTATTAGCTTCTTTCAGTGGTGATATTGGGGTGGGGGGGGGTTAGAGAGGGTCATTCAAATCTTATAAGGACAAAACTGCTTGAGGCATGTCGTTTCCCAGCTTTTGAACACAACTCATCTCAGAAATTGGCTGGATAGACTTAGTCTACCCTGCTGTATTAGATACAATATTCTCAGCCCTTTATCCCTATTATTTTTTAAAGAAAGTGGGGGAAAAAATAATGCCCTATAATAGATGACTGTTGCCAAGGTAAAACCTGCTTGGGTTAAGGGATCATTAACTGGCTGCTTTGCTCCATGGCTGTCTGAGTTCTCAGCTAAAAACACACAGTTCTTTTCTTATTCCATTGGCTCTTGAGCCTCCCATGACACCCAGAGACAAACTTGCACCACCATAATGAGGTGATTCCTGGAAGGGGAGCTATCAGGGGATGAATCTATGATACCTTGGGGTAATTACCAGCCTGCTTATGAATTTGATACTCCACTAGTATAAATATTTTATGAGAACTACAGGCTTTTGAATTACTGCCATTACAAGGATCTACATAAATTAATTTATTTTATAATAAACTCAAAATGATCTTCTCTTTCTTAGAGCTACCACCTATCCTTAGGCAATATTCTATAGTCACTGGTTCTCTGATAAGTCATAATGTAGAACTGGCCTGCCCCTTTAATATTAAGTATTAGTCTTGTGCCCCTCTTCCCTCATCAATTATATCAGGAAATGATCTCTGAAGGAGTTTATTCACAAAATAAATACATTGGCATAGCTTGGTACAATAAAAAGACTACTCACTATATCTGAGAGCAAAGGGCCTGGATTCAAATTCTGCCCCTGGTGCTTAACTGTCTATGTATCCTCAGAGAAATCAGCTTCCCTGCAAAATTTCATTTTTACTGCAGTTGTTTTAAGCTTATAACTACCATTCCATTCATCTTAAATGACCAGGACAGCTCCGTTTTGTTTTCAGTTCTTGTTTATTTTCCCAACTTCTCTGGAATTTCTGGAAAGAATAACTTTACATATAGAATACCAGGATTAGTCATTACCTGGCATTTATATAGGGTTTTAGGATTTGCAAAATATTTTACATTATATTGTCTAACTTTATCCTCATTTTACAATTGAGGAAACTGAGGCTGAAAAGTGAAGTGTTTTTTCCAGGATTCCACTGAATCAAGATTGAGCCCAGATCTTCTATGGTCCAAATTCAGCACCTCCTTCACTGACAACAGGCCACCTCAGTAGATTAACTCTAGTGACAATTTCTATAAGTCACAAATATTAACACCAGTTGTGGAAGAAAGATAATAACCCACTCCAGAAAACTAACTGTGGGAAACCAGGAAATAAGAGAAATAACAATTAAAACCGTGGAATGGGCTACCTCAAGAAGGGGTGGATGAGCCTTCCTTAGAAGTCTTTGGAAAGGCTGAACGACCATGTTATAGTGGGGATCCCTTTTATGTATGGGTTGAATTAGATAGCCGCTAAGATCTTTTCTAACTCTAGAGTTATATGACACTGGGAGCCATGGTAATTTTTAAATGGTAGATTTTTATATACTATTTTAAGGTTTCCAAATCATTTTATGTATACATTCTCTGTTGATTCTTATACCCACCAAAAAAAGGTAGATAGGCAAAAGTAAACAAAACAGCCATTATTCCCATTCTCCATGTGAGAAAATTGAGTCTCGAAGAGGTTAATAATTTGTTCACATAGTCATGCATGAGGGATATGCTGGTAAATGTATAACAATATATACTCAAAAAAAATTCATGTGTATACATATGTATATGTGTAACACACACACAGACAGCTAAATAGTACAATGGATAGAGTACAAGTACTGGGGCTGGAATTAGGAAGACTCATCTTCCTGTGTTCAAAAATGCCTTCTTATTGTTACTTATCATTATTATTTATTATATTATGTTGTTATATTATGCTATATTATATTATCACTTATTAGATCCGTGACCTTAATAAAATCATTTACCCCTATTTACTTCAGTTCCTCTTCCATGAAATAAGCTGGATAAGGAAATGGCAAACCATTCTAATATCTTTGCCAAGAAAACCAAAATGACGTCACAAAGAGTAATCTACATTATTAACATTTTCTTCCTTACTTTCTTAAGTCTAGAAAATCAACAACACAAATCAAGTCTTGATTTGTAGCATTTGCAAGTTTCTGAAGCCATAAATACACACACTGAAAATTTAACTGTTAGCTATTACACACTCTGGGCACATACACAGTAAGTATCAGAAATTAGCATTAAACTCAGGCCTTAGTTTAGTCCAGTTCCGGCATTCTCTCATCTGGCCTATACTGATTGCCATTATATTTGTTCATGCATGCTCCTGAGTGTGCTCATGCATATACACATTCAAAAAATCTGCCATCAAGGATATGTAGGTAGCACAATAGATAGTGCCAAGTCTGGAGTCAAGAAGACTTGCATTCAAATCTGGCTTCAGATATTTCCTAGTTGTGTGACCCTGGGCAAGTCACTTAATCCTAATTGCCCAGCCCTTGCCAGTCTTCTGTCTTAGAATTGATACTAAAATAGAAGGTAAGGCTTTAAAAAAAAACTACCATCAACCGCTTACTTACAATAATAACCTTCAGTGAAGCCCCTTGCCTTCTTACTCAGGGTAACTATATGAAAGTCTCCAAGCTGCTTCTTCCAGAAACTCCAAGTGAGTAATTCCTCTACTTCAGTATTTCTTTAAGAAAAAAACAAGACAGCCAGAAACAAAACAGATCCAAAATTGAGTCTCCTCCATTGCTTTATCTCTAGCAAAATAGCTAGGAAAACACATTTTACAGAGCTCCTTTTCTTGAATACTATGTGAAAGTCCAAGAAAGAGCAGCTCCTATGTATCCCCTCCAGGCCAACTCTGAACTACTGACAGTCACCCATCACCAAGTTCCCAGGCCTTTTTATATCTTCTCTGGGTGTTTATTTAAAGGGAAAATAAAGCTTTAAAACTTGGTCTGCTCATTCAAGACAAGGGAAAGAAGTTTCTACCAGTTAGTTTTTGTTGTGTTTTTTTTGTTTTTGTTTTTTGGTGGATTGTTTTGGTTTTTTTTGGGTTTTTTTTTTTCAGAAACTTAGCACTTCAAGATGAGTCATTCACACCCCTCCTAGCCCTCTACTTAAGAGTCAGTTGATGATGCAGAGTGAAATAAGCAGAACCAGGAGAGCATTATAAGCAGTAAATGCTATATTGTAGAATGATCAAATGTGACAGACTTTGCTACTAAAAGCAGTACAATGATCCAGGACAATTCTGAGGGACTTGGGACAAAGAATGCTATCCACCTCCAGGGAAAGAATTGTTGCAGTTGGAATGCAGATAAATACTTGTTTATTTGGAGTTTTGGTCTTGTAAAATTATTCACTTTCAAAAATGAATAATAAGGAAATATGTTTTGTGTGATAATACATGTATAACTCAGATTGACTTGCTTATCAACTCAGGGAGGGGGGAAGGAAGAAGAGAGGGAGACATGTGGATCACATAACTTTGGAAAATTTATGTGGAAATTTATTAAAATAAAATAAAGATAAAATATTGGAAATAAAAATAGTTGAGTAGGAAATTTGCTCCACTTATTTCATTACTTGTTCCAGAAATTCACATACTTTTACACTGGGGAAGGCCATCAATTTGGAACTCCTCTTGCTTATTTCTAAAATGGCAAATGAAGATCTAGCAATAGCCATCAATATTCTGTGCCAGGTACATGAAGCAGTCCTGTCATTGATGGAGTAGAGCATGTACAAGATTAGGTATAAGGAAGATCTAGGTTCAAATCTTACTTCTGAAATTTATAAGCTATAATAATGGGCAAGCCAATTAATCTCTCTGAGTCTCAATTTTGTAAGGATGAAGGGAGAAGGAAAGAATTTTGTGGGGACAGAATGTTGCACAAGAGGAGCATGAGAAAGACAGTTGAGACAAAAAAGGCAGTTGAGGACAGAAAGGGATTCTGGGAAAAATTCCTGAGGAACTAAGTCTTTGGTGGGAGGAGCTGAAGGAGATGGAAGCAGTGATGGAGCTCTGATCTGAAGCTTCTGAACCAAAGGTGATCCTGTGAATTTCCCTGACTGGGATTGAATCCAGCTACCCTGTTCTCTGTTGGGGGACATATTCCCTCAACCAAGACAATATCATTCTGTCCATTGCAGGATTTCTGGACTCTCTCTGAGAGAAAATCCCCAACCCCCCCCCCCTTCCTATCCCTCACCTTACAGAGAGACCCTATTTTACAGAATTATAATTATAGCTAATAGAAATAAAGATAGGGAAGGGAAGGAGAAGCTTTGGATTGGAGACTGAATTGACTCTCCAAAGTGATAGACCTTGGATTAGACATTTAGGGCAACTGATTCCCTATGACCACCACTCTTATCAATCACCCTGATATCTTTAATAAATAACTTTTAGCAGTCAGATAGCATTTCAGGATTATTGAGATACAAGAGGGAAAGGAGATCCCTCTGTTTGGTCTGGCAGAATCCATCTTTGAACCAGGTGGTACCTGACCACGGTCAAAGGGGAGGCTTGTGTGAACCCTGGTTCTGACCAACATCGAACTGGGATCACCACATACCTCATATTGTGTGGAAGAACTGGAATCACCACATACCTCGTCTTGTGTGGAAGCCTTCCCTCTAACCTTTGAGGGCCAGCACACCTTCCCCAGGTCATCTATCCTCTGGGTGAAACCCCTTCAAGTCACCCTAGTATTAGTGGCTCCATAAGAGTGGGAAGAGGGAGTTATCACAATAACCCAACTTTCATTCCCCCGTTCCCTTTCCTTTCTAAGCCACTAATACAGTTTCCTCATCTGAAAAAGGAGGGGCATAAAATCTGCATTACCTACCTCACAGGATTATCGTAAGACTCAACTGAAATAAAGCACATCAAGTCCCTAGAAAACTTTAGATATAAATATAGATACAAATTATAACTATTACTTCATTTTGTAAATACATGATTCATATGAAATTTTCTCCAGGATTGAGCAATTTGGAACAATGCCCAAAACATCATAAAACTGTGCTTACCCTTTGATTTAGCAATACCACTACCACGTCTGTATCCCAAAGAGGAAGGGGGGAGGGGAAAGAGGGGCTGGGGAGAAAGGATCTATTTGTACCAAAACTTTATAGCAGCTCTTTTTGTGATGACAAAGAAATGGAAATTTATTGAGAGGATGTCCATCAACTGGGGAATGGCTGAACAAGTTACGGTATGTGACTGTGATGGAATAGTAATGTGCTCTAAGAAATGATGAGCAGGATGATTTCAGAAAAACCTGGAAAGACCTACATAAACTTAGAACATTGTACACAATAACAGCAACACTGTATGAGCAACTGTGAATGACTATAGCTATTCTCAACAATACAATGATCAAAGACAATTCCAAAGGACTAATTTAAGAAAAAATGCTCTCCACATCCAGAGAAAGAACTGACTGAATCTGAAAGCCTGTTGTTTTTTCACTCTATTTTCTTCACAGGTTGTTGGTGTTTTGATATGTGGTTTCTTCCACAATGACGACTATAGAAATACATTCTATATAATAGCATGTATATAACCAATCTCAATATTCTTAGCATCTCAGGGGAGAGCAAAGAGAGGGATGAGAGAATTCACAACTCAAAATGTTGGGAAATGACTGTTTTAAAAATTGGTTTTACATGGAATTGGAGGAAAATAAAATACTACTGAACTAAGAAAGAAAATTTCTCCAGGACTTAAAATTGGAGGATATCAAAGATCTTGGACTTAGAACAAGAAGAGACCAGAGAGATCTATAGACAAGGAAAGCTTGTTAAAATTCAGAAAGCTTTCTTAACAATTTTCAAATTCTTCTGCCTTTGTGCCTCAGTTTCTGTCAGTTTCTAGATGGGTCACCTGAAGCAAAAGCTGCTGCTACTATTCCTGCCACAGAATGCAGGATCTTCTCCTGGGACTCAGAGCAAATCCCAGCTCTGCTACTTAGTAACTATGCAATATTAGATAAATCATTTCACCTCTCTAATATCACTTTAATAGGATCTAGAGGTGCAATGGAACTTAGAGGCCATTTAGTGCAATAATCTCATTTCTACAAATGAGACCCAAGGGGGTTACAAGGACTTGAACAAGGGTATACAGGAAATGAGTATCCAAGGGAAATTTGAACCTAAACTCCAACTCTAATGTTCACCATACAATGATTTCCTCACCTACAAAATGAAGGGGTTGGAATAGACCAAGAGCTCTTTATCTTTTTTTGTGCCATGGACCCCTAAGAAAGTCTGGTGAAAGTTTTATACTCCTCAGGTTATTTTTTTTTAATCTTATTTTTTCCTCAATTACATTAAAAAAATTTATCCTCCTTTTTTAAAAGTTTGAGCCAAATTCTTACTCTTCCTCCATCTCTCCCTTCTCCTCTCCCAGAGATAGCAAGCAATCTGATATAGATTTTACATGGTAATAGTATAAAACAACTTTCCATATTGGTCATTTTGTGAAAGAGAACTCAACTGAACAAAAAAAAGTGAAGAAATAAAGTGAAATATAATATATTTCAGATGGCATTCAGACTCCATCAGTTCTTTCTTTGGAGGTAGATGGCAATTTTCATCATGAATCCTTGAGGATTTTCTTGGATCACTGCATTGCCAAGAATAGTTAAATCATACATAAGTGTTCATCATAACTGTTACTGTGTACAGTGTTCTCCTGGTTCTGCTCACTTCACTTTGCATTAGTTCATGTAGGTTTTTCCAGGTTTTTTCAAAATACTATTTTTAAATGCATGCAATAAAATACATAGATTTACAGAGGAAACCAAAAATACTCAAATACAGTTATCAAAATATTTAAAGACCCCAGATTAAGAACCAGATTAAGAGATAAGGATGCCTAAGACCCTTCCTCAATTTAAAATCTTATTATACATTGGTTTAAACTATTTCCCACAGTTCTTTTCAAAGTTCTCCCTGCTAAAAAAGGCTATTTTAAAAAATGTATCTTAGCTATTTTGGCATTTGTCAGGTATTAATATCTTTTTTAATTCTACTCATCTCCAACTAAAGTAAATTCTTTACTGGTAAAGCAGCTTTAGAGACAGAATGGTGGAATAATGGTGGAATGGATAGAGATCTGGGCCTAAATTCAAATCCAGTCTCAGACATTCACTATCTGTGTGGTTTGAGGCAAATTTTTTAACTACTGTCTGCCTCAGTTTTCTCATCTATAAAATAGGGATACTAGTAGCACCTATCTCTCAGAGTTGCTATGATAAGCAAACGATAAAATAACGGGAAAACACTCTGTGAATTTTAAAGTATTCTATAAGTATTAATATGTAATAACTATTATTACTTATCATTTTTCATTAGTATAAATTGGGGAATTAATACCAATATTGTGAAGTAATATATTTTTTTTACTTATAGTCATCTTCCTATTAACAAGAAGAGTAGGGAGCAGCTAGGTGGCTCAGTGAACTGAGAGCTAGCCTGGATATGGAAGGTCCTGGGTTCAAATCTGACCTCAGACACTTCCTAGCTGTGTGATCCCGGGCAAATCACTGAATCCCCATTGCCTAGCCCTTACTACTCTTCTGCCTTGGAACCAATACACAGTATTGACTATAAGACAAAAGGTAAGAATTTTAAAAACAAAACAGAAGACAATAATAGTCTTCTATTTGCAGATGCAGAAACAGGGGCAAACAAATTAACTTGCAAGTATAAGGGTCATACAAGTTCAGACAGGACACAGGAGTGTCCAGGAAGAGCTATGGCCAGCCTAGAGCAGCACCAAGGAGCAATACTTTCAACAGGATATACAGACAGATATTCAACTGGGTCACTGAAGCCTTCAAACCCAAACTCTACAAACCACTTCTGCTGCCATGTTTCCATAGTTATGTAGGACTGATACTATAACATGTGATGGACATTAGAACTTTCCTATGTTGTGTTCTTTGGGAATGCCAAACCCTTATGACTGCTCAAAGGAATTCTGCTGGTTTGGGCAGAAATGCTGGCCAGAGTTTCCCCTTCTTCAGTCCCTAGGGAGCTGCCCTGACCCTCTAACTGCCTGGAGCCAGATTCAGACTAACAAATGTGGCCTCATTTCCCGAAAAAAAGGAAGAGGATAGAAGCCTCTTGGAGCAGCCTTGATAAGAAGTAAAATAAATGAGAGTGATTAAAACTATTACAAAGTTAGTAGAATCTGTGCCTCAGGGATGAGATCACCAGCACAGACTCTGGGACCACAAGGCGTGTCCGGGTGGATCTTATTTTTGATGAACTCATCCACAGACACAAGGTAGGTGTTTCCTCATTCTTTGTCTTCCATTCTACTGGTTTTTCGCCCCCTTTTCTGGGGAGAATATATCTTTTTTTCTGACAATTATGTCTGTTTCTTTAAAGTTTTTCTTCTCTGTTCAAATTTGAAGTTGGGAATATGAGTCTTCGTGATTCCAAAGCCTGGCACTCTATCTACTGTGCCACCTAGCTGCCCCATATAAATGCTAGCAATTGTTATTATTCATTTGAATACTGGGAAATTATTGTGATATATGAGAAACAGGGCCTCAATAGTACTATTGATATTCAATTGATGTTGAGTGATCCTCATCTATATCCTCTGTATTAATTTCATAGTTGATTAATGGTGCCTCAGAGCTATGTCCCTGACTCCAGTGTCCTTCCAAATATCCTACTTGAACCTGATACCATCTAGCCATTTGAGAGTCAGTCATCATCCCACAAGTATTTTTTTTAAACTCATACCTTCTTTCTTAGAATTAATTCTAAGTATCAGGTCCAGGGCAGAAGAGCAGTAAGGGTTAGGTAACTGAGGTTAAGTGAATTGCCCAGGATCACACAGCTAGAAAATGTCTGACATTTAAACCCAGGTCCTCCCTACTCCAGACTTTGTGCCTCATCTACTAGTTGCTCCCCCATCAAGCATTTCTTAAGCATTTACTAAAAATACAGGGAATGCAAAGAAAGGAAAAGACATGGTTGCTTCCCTCCAGGAGATCACATTTTGAAGAGGAAACAATATACAAATAACTAAGGACATACATACAAGTTATATTTACATTGTAAATGGAGGGTAATCTCAGAGGGAAGTGATGAAGGGGGCCAGAATTGAAGGGGGGAGGATTGAGAAAGGCTTCTTTTAGAAGGTAGAATCTGAGCTGAGTCTTGAAGGAAGCCAGAGAAGCCAAAAGGCAGAGGTGAGGAAGGCCATTTCAAGCCCCAGAGACCACCAGTACAAAGTTATGGTTGAGACCGATGATCTTATGTAAGGAACAGCAAGTAGAACAGTGTAGCTGGATCATGAGATCTCCCATCTAGCTGCCAGTGAAAGAATGTTTCTTTTGTTGTTGTTGTTTTGTTTTGTTTTGTTTAAGATCTCTTCCACAAAATAACTAATATAGAAAAATGTTTTATGTTATTGCATATGTAAAATCTACATCACATTGCTTGTCTCAGAGAGGGGGAAAGGATAGGAAGCAAGGGAGAGAATTGGCTCAAAAATTTTTAAATGAAGGTTAAAAATTGTTTTTACATGGAATGGAGAAGGAAAATAAAATATATATACATATATTTTTAAGTCATGAGATTGAGAAGGTGGCTTCCTCTTATGACTATAAGGCAGAACTTCCTTGATACAGAGATATGGACCTCAATGGATCATATAAACTGGAGGGAGGAGCTGGTTTCCTATGAACCAAAAAGGGTCAGGTTCTCCTTCCTCTGAAATGACTCTTTTGGTGACTGACCTTGTTAAGGTATTGTTCCCTTCTAGAGGATGGGGATGGGAGGGTAGAGTTGATATATTGGATGGGATCCTTTCAACATGACCAGAAACATGTGACTTGGTTTGACTGGACATAGCCACATAGATTTCTGGAGTTCATTATTCGACTTCTCTTCGTCTATCACATCTATCACAAGTCCACCTCTTGCCTAGGCTATTACAACAGCTTCCCAATTAGTCTTTCTTCCTGAAGTATCTTCCCCTTGCAATCTATCCTCCACACAGCTACAGAAGCAATATTCCTAAAGCACAGGTCAAATCTAGTACTCTAGTGGCTCCCCATTTCCTCTAAAATCAACCAAAAGCTCCTCTGTTTGAGATTTGGAGACATAACCTAGCTTGAACCAACCTTGCCAGGTTTATTATATTGACTGAGCCTTCACATATTCTTCAGTCTAGATAAATTAGCCTTCATCCCATTCCTCATAAATAATACTCAATCTGCTATCTCCATGCTTTTGCTCAGACTGTCCCACATGCCTGATATGCACTCTCTTGTCACATCTACCTCACAGAATCCCTGATTTCCTTCAAAGCTCAGCTCAAACATCAAATACTACATATAGCGTCTCTTCTTATTGCCTTCCAGCACCTCTCGCTTTCTTCATATCCCAGCTCAAAAAAATGATCTCTATGTATTTTGCATATGCACATTTATATTTCTTTATGTGTCCCCCTGACAGAATATAAGGTCAGAACCAATTTATTTTTCTTTTTTCTTTCTTTCTATGCATAGTGCCTAGCATAGGGCATATTGCATATTAAGCACATAATAAATGCTTGTTGCTTAATTGATCAATTCTTTTTTTTCTTCCTTTTGGTTGACAGTGAAGTCATAGAATCCTAGTGAGGGTAAGAGGCAAGATGGTGGAATAAAGACAGAGACTTACCTGAGATTTCCAGAATCTCCCACCAAACAACATTGAAATAACTGCTCAAAATGAATTTATGCGTGACAGAATCCATAAAAGGACAGAGTGAAATAATTTTCCTTACTGAAATCACTTGGAAGGCCAGCAAGAAAGTTCTGTCTCACAGGGCTGAGAGTGGAGCCCAGTATGATGTAGACTGTGCCCTTGCAAGCCAGCAGCAGGTATTAGTGGTGCCTGAATCTGCGGTAGCAGCTTGTGGAACTCTCGGCTCACAAACTATAAGGGGGTTGGGCAAATGTTTAGAAGGAGATAATAGGGAACCTTTTACTGGTGGTGGGAGCGGGACTCTATTGCAATCCCCATACATGATTCTAAGTCACTGTCCCAGAGCAAGGAAGATCTCTAACAGGAGGAGGACCCTGGACACAGATAGAGGATAGAAAAGAGTGATTGTGATTGCTCACAGACCATAGCACAGGCCAGGATAGCATAGAACAAACCAATTATAACACACTCTCTTGGAAGAATTGAAAACTTACCTACCCCCCAGAACTAGCTCTGAAAACAGCAGCATTGAAAATCTGAAGCTTAGGTCAGTGCCCCCTCCACTCCAGGAGCAGAGCTCAACTTTAACCTAAAGTTAAAGAGTCAGGAAATAGGCTGGAAAATGAGCAAACAACCAAAAAAAAAAAGAACCTGACCATTTAAAGTTACCACAGTGCTAGAAAGGGTCAAAACACAAACTTAGAAAATAACAAAATCAAAGTTGCCACATGCATAGCCTCAAAGAAAAATATGTTTGTCTCCAGCCCTGAAAGAGCTCAAAAAAAATCTGAAAAGTCAAATAAGAAAGGGAAAAGAATCTTAGTAAGGCTCCTAACTTTTCCTCATCCTCCTATGGATAAAGAGATTAAAAACTTCATGACTCTCACTTTATTTTTCCTTGGAGTATAACGAATGAGAAGTCTAGCTTTGTTCTTACACTACAACTCTCTTCCCTTCAGGTTAGGTAACTCACTGTTCCTTTTCTTCCTTTTCCCTTCCTAAGGGCAGAAAAGCCTCTTGGGCTTTCTCCTCCCTCTGGACCCCAGATTGAGGAGGGGAGCAAAAATCCCTCAAGTTCTTCTTGTTTCCCTTCGTTTCAGATTTCCCAAAAGGCCTTCAGATTTTTCTTGTTTTTAACTGTATGAGAACTACATGAAGAGGAAGGAGGCCAGAAAATCTAGGTCACCTTATTAAAGAAACAAGATAAAAGAGGCATTCAGCTCTTTCTGTAAAGACAAGGGATATTTTATTATCCCCCAGAGGGCACCATAAGCCCTTTGAAATTCTATTACCCTCCTCTAGTACCTGTGTTTTTACACTTTGGATTTTAGTACTACAGGTACTAGGGTGAGGCTCTAAGCTTACTTTGGGAGTTCAAGATAGTTCTGGGGAAATACCCAATGGCCAGAGCAATTTCTTTCTTTCTTTCTTTTTTTTAAACCCTTACCTTCCATCTTGGAGTCAATACTATGTATTGGCTCCAAGGCAGAAGAGTGGTAAGGGCTAGGCAATGGGGGTCAAGTGACTTGCCCAGAGTCACACAGCTGGGAAGTACTTGTCTTGAGGTCAGCTTTGAACCTAGGACCTCCGGTCTCTAGGCCTGGCTCTCAGTTCACTGAGCCACCTAGCTGTTCCCCCAACCTCCCAGCAATTTCTGCCTTCCTCCTCCCAAAATGTAATCCATTGTTTTACCACCCCCTGAAGTTTTCTTCAATTTAGAATAATCTCAGCAAATGTGTCTCACACATAATTGGTGCTTTATAAACGTTTGATAGATTTAATTAAATTAATAGATACATGGACACAGAAACTGGACCTGATATTTCACTGATCTAAGAAACACCCTGGTGAAGACATCCCCTCTACCTCTGCAGAGAGAAGAGTTAGATGCACATAGCAGGTACTTAATAAATGTTTGTTGAGTATAATTAAATTAATAGATCCATGGGGACAGGGATTGGACCTGTGATTTCATTGGTTTGGGAAATTCCCAGATGAAGAAATTCCCTTTACCATCGGAATTCCTTCTACCCCTGCAAAGGGAATAGTAGATACATTAAAAAAGCATTTACTTGATGTTTTGTTGAGTTTAGTTATATGAATAGATCAAGGGGAACAAAGACTTGACCCTGTGATTTCAGTGGTCTAGGGAATTCCCATGAGAAGAAACTCCCTCAGCCTTTGCTTCCCTTCCCTCTGCAGTCAACCCTTCTCCGAAACTTCTCACCTAGAGAATGACTATCTCACCAATTAAGGGACTTGCCTCCAGGGTCATGACAGCTAGTATCTTTCAAGGTCAGCCTGGTTTTAAGGCTGATCTTCTGTTTTTGAGAGGAAGCATTGCAATTTACTGAGAGACCAGCATAGTGGGTAGAAAGTGGCTTTAAACTGAGGACACTGGACACAAACTGCTTCTGGGCAAATCACTTACCTCTCAGTTCCTCAAGCAACTCCCTAAGGCTGTAATTTGCAGATCAGGTGCTGTTCAGCATTGGAAGAGGAAGTTACAGCTGAAGAGCTTCCCATAGCCCTCCAATTACATTGCAAAAAAAGGTTTTTAATCTCCCATATTTTGGCAAAGAGCCATGGCCTAACCTATTTTTCCCAGTGTTAAGCATTCCTCCTTCTGCTAAAAGGTCCTGCCTCTTCTTCTTCTAGCTTCCCTGCCTGCCTTCAGGCTTCAGTTAAAGTCTCTCCTTCTGTAAAAAAAGCCTTTTGATTCCCTTTCCCTCTGAGATTATCTCCAATTTGCCTTGTATTTATTTGTCTTCAAGTTTCCCCCATTAGACTGTGAGATCCTTTAGGTCAGGAACCATTGTTTTGCCTCTTTGCATCCTTTGCTCTCAGTATAGTGCCTGCCATAATGGGTGCTTAATAAATGCATGCAGAGAGTCAAAAGACTTTGATCCAGAGGCAGCTAGATAGCACTGTGGATGAAGGGCCAAGCTTGGAGTCTGGAGGATCCAAATATGGCCTCAGACACTTTCTAGCTCTATGACCCTGGGCAAGTCTCTTGCCACTGATTAGCTAGCCCTTGCTACTCTTCTATTTTAAAATTGTTAGTAAAGGTGCAGCTAAGTGGTTTAGTAGACTGAGAGGAGAGATCCTGGGTTCAAATTTGATCCTGCACCAGTTACAACCCCTTTTGCCTATCCATTACAGCTCTTCTGCCTTGGAACTGATACTTAGAATAAATTCTAAGATAGAAAATAAAGGTTTAAAAAAAAAAAGGATTGATACTAAGACAGAAGGTAAGGGTTTAACAAAAAATAAAAAAAAATGTTTTTTAAAAACCTAGATCCGATTTTTACTAATTAGTTCCTAGACCTTAAGCCAATCATCTCCCTCCCCTCCACTTTAGTTTCATCAACTCTAAAATAAGGGCATTTGTCTTGAGGATTTCTAGAATCCTTTCTAGAATGAACATTTCATGAATCTCTTTCAAGCACAGAGTCTCTGCCAAGGTCTCTATGAAAAATATAGTTTCGTATATTCTTGCTACCATATTGTCTGTCCCCTTCTCTGGGAGAGGCTCTGTGGATCTGTCAAACCTTCCCACAGAAGCAATACATCTGGCAAAACAGGTCTCTCCTCTTCCTCTTGGCAGGAATAGAAAGAAAACAGGCAGGTAAACATGAATGTTACAACATGAGAGAGGTAGAAAGGGTGAAGAAATAAGGGCAGGTGAAGTGTAAGAGCAGTGAATGAACCCTTCCAACTTTTATTAATTTTTATTAAAATTTTATTTCAAAGGTCAATAGCAGATCTGGGTGAAATATTTCCATCAGTTCCTTTTTTAGACTGCACCTGTGCTTTCACTGGCAGGAAGAACTCCTAGTAAAGAAGTTCTCTCTACTACTGAAGATGGAGCGCATACTCTCCACCTCACTGGGGTGCTGAAGACATTGCCAAGAGTCATTTGGCTAAATGCAGAACTTGAATTCAGCTCTTCCTGCCTCCACGGAGGACATTCTTTTACACCAGGTTGCTTCTCATCATACGAAGAGATAAACATGGCCCTGGGATGCTAGATCTATTTCTCTATGATCTTAGAGCCCAGGGGGGGAAATGGTTTTTTTGTCATATTAATTTTAACCTATGAAATTCACAGCAATTAGGATAAATCCTTCTACACACAGTCAACAAAACACAGAGAGAAAGATGATACAGTCGGGTCTAGAACTATTCCTCTCTAGAAGTATCCTTTCATAGTAAACACTGGTGAACTCCCTCCTTCTGTAATTCTTCCAAGCTTGACTTGAGCAGTAATTTCACCCTTGTTCCCAGTTGCTTCCAAGCCAAGAGTAAAAATCACATTGATAATTATTTATTAAGTACCTACTATGTGCCAGGTCCTGTGTCCTGCCAAGAGCTGAAGATGCAAAGGAAGGGAAAAAACAGTCCCTACCCTCAATAATTTCTCAGTTCAATGGGAAAGACAGCATGCAGATGACAACAACATACAAACAAGATATATGCAGAATAAATGGGTGATAATCAACAGAAAAGATGCAATAGCATTGAGAGGGACCAGGAAAGGGTTCTTGTTAAGAGTGGGATTTTAGCTGAAACTTGAAAGAATCCAATAGACAAAGAAGGGAAAGGAGAGAATCCTGGGCATGGAGGACAGATGAGGAAAGCTCACAGTCAGAAGATGGAATATTGTTTTGAAGGAACAACAAGGAAGCCAGTGTCCCTGGAGCTCATAAAATATGGAGGCTTACGGAGACTGAAAATGTTGAAAGGTGTTGGATTAAGAAGGTCTTTAAAAGCCAAAGAGAGGATTTTATATTTGATTGTAGAAGGAATAAGGAGCCACTGGAATTTATGGAGTAGAGAGGTGACATGGTCAGAAAGATCATTTTAACAGCAGGATGGACTCCATGCACAGAGACCAACCAGTCTATTGCTATAAGCCAGATGTGAGGTTAAGAGGGCCTGTGCCAGGGGATCAGCATTGTCAGAGAAGAGAAGGGGGCTGTATTTTGCCTTTTTTTTTGAGTCTCCAGGTCTTAGAAGAGTATGTTGCACATAGTAGGTGCTTAATAAATGTTTATTGACTAAATCTATAATCTAAAGTAAAATCATTTGTAGAAGCCAACATTTAATTACAAAACAATAATACAGGCCAAAGATCAGAAAAAGCTACAGCTAATGCTGTAGCAACAAATCATCAGAAAGTAAAAGGCCCATTTGGAGAATCATATTACACATATACACAGCACAATATGCTCTCTGCTTTTTTAATATGAACGTTTTCTCAGAGTAAAGCAAATTAAAATTTCAAAGGAAACAATAGCAACATTACTAGTCATGTTTGTATTTCTCCATGAGCCAAAAACTTAATATCCTTTTCCTAGGCAGTGCTGAAGACTTAATGTATTATTGTATGTCATAGTTCAAGGCTGCAAGCAGAGATCGGCATAAACAAGCCCATAGCCAGCTGAGCTAAATAAAGGATACTTCAATAGCCCTTCATATTTTATTAAAATTTGCATGCGTTAGACACCTGGGCAAAAGCAAAAACAATTTTTCAATCCCTGAGGAGTTTCTTGCAGATGATATGTGTACACATGTTTTCAAACTTGGAAATATCAGACAGAAAACAGAAAGCAATAATTTCTAAAGCTAGATTCCCTAGCCAGTAGGTAAAAATCTAGAAATAGAGAGCAAAACCTGATTTGATAGCTCTCTAAGGAGTTTCTGTCAACTGTTCCTCTCCAACCTTGGTCCATCCAGGTTTCCAGGGAAAAGTATAATTAGAGGTATGCTGGCAAATTGTTTAACTGGGGAGAGGAGAGGAGAGGAGGGGAGAGGAGGGAGGGGAGAGGAAAGAATACACATACAAAACAAATTTTTCCAAAAAAAAAAAAAAAGTATAACTAAAGGTATGCTGGTAAATTGTTTAACAACTGGGTCCTCTGAAAGAAAAAAATAAAATAAAAACCCATATACACAACACACTTTCAAGTTTAATCTGTCTTGTTAACATTTTCTGCATTGTTTTCTTAAATCTAAACAATTTACAGAATAATAAATCAGCCCCTGATCTGTATCATTTGCTGACTTCCAAGGTGTAAGTATTCACAATAAAAATTTAACAAATAGCTCTCTCCCACTAGTTCAAGAATGCTCCAGAACACCTGCGTACAGCCCACAAATGGCATCTCTTTCCTCTGGACTTTATGGCTATTATTTACATAGCATGTAGAGGGATGGGGATTGGACTGGGACTTTGGAGAGCCATTTACTCCCTAGGTGATTTAGAACTAGTCATTTTAAGCTCTAGGCCACTATTTGCTCTCCCAAACCTCCCTAAATGCTTTCCATTCTTGGGCTTCACTCTAAGATTAATTCCAATTTGTCCTGTCCTAACTCATTTGTCTATCGGAGTTTGTATGTTGTGTCTCCCATTAGACTGTGAGGGCAGGTACACTTAGCACAATTCTTGGCATATTTTTGGGTTGCTATTCAGTCATTTCAGTTGTGTCTGACTTCATGACCCCATTTGTGGTATTCTTGGCAAAGATGCTGGAGTGGTTTGCCATTTTCTTCTCCAGATCATTTTACAGATGAGGAAACTGAGGCCAACAAGGTTAAATGACTTGCCCAGGGTCACACAGCTATTTGGTCTGAGGCCAAATTTACTCTCAGGAGATGAATCTTCCTGACTCCAGACCAAGCCCTCAATCTGTTATGGCACCACCCAACTGACCTAACTTTGTATATAGTAGATGCTTCTTCATAAGTGCTAATGTACTTGAGAGGGTTAGACTAGATGATCTTTCCCTTCTAGCTCCAAAGCTACGATTCTGTAATTTTATGATATTTGAATCAAGTTCCCATCTCTTACACTAGCTATCTGTGTGATATCAGACAAATCGCTTTACTCATAATGCATCTGAGCCTCCTCAATTAGAAAATGAAGGTTTAAAATGAGGTAATTTCTAAGGGTCTTTTCAATTCTAATTGTATTTTATTATGTCAAGGTTTCCAGGAAATGAAAAGTCCCATAGTTTCAAAGAATCATAGATTTAGATCTGGAAGGAATTTTGGAAATCATATAGTCATTTCACAGATGAGAAAATTGAGGCCCACTGAAATTAAGTGACCCAAGGTCACATCAGTTACTAAGCAGCATGCCTCGCTAGGACCTCTCTCTGCCTCTATCTTAAGCAAATAAATGGATATCCAATTTATTTATATTTAATATTTTTCTCAATTGTATTCTCCCTCAAAAAATGCCTGAGTAACATTCTAAAGGAGAAAACATATTACTAAATTTATCTTTTAAAGTCATATTTCAACTAAATACGAATTGTTTGCTTTATTTTCTCTATGGAAGGGACTAAATTGGCATCATAAACACATAGCAGAAGAAGAAATGGTCCAGTCATAATTACAACAAACATTGATTAAATACCTTCTCTGGGTGGGACTCTGTAGACACTGAGAATAATAATTAATTCATATTTCTAGAGCAATTAAGGTTGTAGAGCATATTTCTTTTTTTAATAGTGTATTTTCCCAATTACATGTAATAACAATTTTCAGCATATATTTTCCAAATTATAAGATCCAAATTGTCTCCCTCCCTTCTTCTCCCCATTTTCAGGGATAGTAAGCAATTTGATCTTGGTTATGCATGTATTATTATGCAAACATACTTCCATATTGATCATTGTCATAAGAGAATACTCCTATAAAACCAAAAGCCCAAAATAAAAATAAAAAAAAAAACAAATAAACCAACATGAAAAATAGTAAAATTTGACCTATATTCAGACTCCAACTGTTCTTTCTCTGGATTGGATGGTACTTTTTGTCTAGAGCACATTTCTAAAGCATGTTTTCCCTCTCATCCAACCTGATGTGATAAAAGGATATAGGAATATCTAGTCCCATTTTATAGATAAGAAAAACTGAGAGGAAAAGTGAACTTGGCCATAAGTGACAGATTTGGCATTTTATCTCAGGACTTCTTATTCCAAATCTAGAGTTGACTCCAGAGTTTCCTAGAGGGAGACAAAGGAAGAAAATGCCCTTGACCTTAAGTAAGTGATGGAAAACAACACCTGTATGCCTTGGCACTTTAGATAGGCTCAAAGAGTTTATATGCATGCCTTTAGCAAGACAGGTATTCCTCCCATACTCTGGGAATCCACATTGTCCTCCAAGGGCTTACATTTTTCTGGATAAAAGGGTCTTTCTGTTAGTCTTTTATACTGCTGGAGCATAGTTCCAAAAGAAAGCCTTGAGAAAAGGTTAGAATAGATTACTTCTGGGCTTCTTCCCAACACTGAAATTCTATAGTTTTATGACTTTTTTAAAGACTGAAAATAAACTGAAGAGGAAGGCTGGAAAGTCGCATCAAATTATGTGCTCAACTCAATTCAATCAACCTCCAACTCTTTTGAAGTCAGTAGATGTGAGTGAAAAATAAATTGTCACCTGAATGTATTAGTTATCATCACTCATGTAGAGACATTATTTAGAAATAGTTGTACAATTTACCAACTTGTATGTCAGCTAAAAAAACTCAAGCACACCCACATGTCCAGAGAGTTTATGTTCTAAATCAGAGAGGCAGTTAATAAAGGATCAGCCTTAGAGTCAGGAAAAAATGGATTCAAATCTTGCTTGTGTCAATACTACCTAGGTAACCCTGGTCAAGTCACAACCTTCAAATGCCACAGTCAACTATAAATTTCAGGAGAGCTGATGATCTGTATCAGTAGAAGGTATTTCTTTATCAGAAATTCCCTACATCAATGAATTCAAAAGTCAAAAATAATACATACTGCCACAACAAGTTTTCCTCTTAGTTCCCTGATTCCCTAGGTACCAGATAGTCTTCTTAGGCATGATAGGAAGAAGAGAAACCTTGTGTAACTTGTCCTTGTGACTTTCTTTTTCACTTTTAGTAGTCTGTTTTGCACCATAGTTCCTAACATGACTGATTGACCTTAAGAAGACTGACAAGATCAACAGCCTATTAAATAACATGAATAAGTGGGGCTAACTCCGAAAATTCTATCGCTAAATAGCCAGCAAATGGGGCAAAATGATTGGAAGAAATGAATTCTCAATCAGTAAGAATTTATGAAATGCTTTCTATGTGTGTGGACTGTGTTAAATGCTAGGAAAATAAACACACACCCCAAAAAAGAAAAACAAATACCTGGTCTTTAGAAGCTTATGTAAGTCAATGTGTGCATCCATAGGTCTATATGAGATAATGGAAAAAGGAAGGAAAGAAGGAAGGAAAGAAGGAAGGAAGGAAGGAAGGAAAGAAGGAAAGAAGGAAGGAAAGAAAGAAGGAAAGAAGGAAGGAAAGAAAGAAGGAA
>NC_058132.1:375485184-375510626 GCF_016433145.1 Gracilinanus agilis | reverse complement strand
AAAGGAAAGGAAAGGAAAGGAAAGGAAAGGAAAGGAAAGGAAAGGAAAGGAAAGGAAAGGAAAGGAAAGGAAAGGAAAGGAAAGGAAAGGAAGAGAAAGAGAGAAGCTAGTTATCATTACAAATCAGGAATTGAGTTATTGTTTTATTGATGTTTAGACTTAAAGTGATGGAGAAAATGTTACTTTGTTTCCACTTCTCTACATTTATAGTTGACCACGAGGTGACACATAGCACTTTCCTCTGGAGTACCAAGCTCACCCTTTTGACTTGCAGATTAAACTTCAATGAGTGTCCTCAACTTTAGAATTCAATCTTTTTTAAATGAATGTTTAAAAATTTTTTACATGTAATTGTGAAATACTTAACCAAAGAAATAATTGAAAAAGTGTCCTCTATGCTTTCCTTCCCCACAAGAAAGTGCAGTTGTTAAACATTTACCAGCACCCTGTATTGTTCTATGGGGCAGCGAGCTGGCACAATGGATACAGAGCCAGTACTGAAGTTAGGAAGATTCCTCTTCCTGAACTCAATTCTGGCCTCAGACACTTACTAGCTGTGTGACCTTGGGCAAGTCACTTAACCCTGTTTGTCTCAGTTTCCTCATCTGTAAAATGAGCCAAAGAAGGAAATGACAAACCACTCCAGTATCTCTTCCAAGAAAACCCCCAAACGGGGTCANTTGAATACAGTCCTGAAAAAAACCAAGCATTCTAACAACCAGAGATAAAAGCATTCTGGGCATGAGGAATGGCCAGAGCAAAGATGCAGGAACAAGGAGATAGAATGTCATTTGTATGTTCAGAAAGTATACTGGTGTGGCTGGATGACAGAGTGCATGGAGGGAAGTAAAATATAAAACTAGAAATGAGGAAGAGAATAGGTTGTGAAGAATTTTAAGTACTGTAAGTGTGGATTTGGGGTAAATCAAGGTTCACTAAGCACTCATCTTTGAATTGGACTGGAAGCTGACCCCATTGAACAATGAGAGAATTCTGTTTGGGAGGGGTCAGTGAAGGAGGGAGTTTGGTGAAAATTCCGAAGATTCTAAACTGCCAACAGCCAACTGCCAAAGACTCCCGAGAGGACATTCGGCTCTCTGGTGGGCTTGGAGGTGGATGGTTGTGAGTGGCTGGGGGATCTAGACAGGAATTTAGCTCTTCTGAACCCAAAAGTCAGGGGCAACCTGGAGATTTCAACAGCAAAAACCTTTCTACTGACTTCATTGCCAACGAAGGAGAAACTGAAAGAGTTGTGCTCCATAATTGGCCTTAGTGCCCAGACTCCAGAGGGAGCGGGTACTTGGGGGACCCTTCCTTGATCCCTCTTATACCCTTTCCTTGCAGTTATTCCCCTGTTTGTTACATAATGTTAAGGATAGGATATTGTGACAGGAGGGAGAGTGAGTTTCTGAGTCAAAGCAAAGAAGAAACCAGATCTGCTCTCTGGTTGTGGGGCTCATAGTGGATAGAGAAGTTATCCCTGTACCCTCCTTCCTCAAAAAAATCCTCAAACATCCCTTGCCCTGTTATCCTGAATTCCCTCATCCTTATAATAAATTATTAGTTTGTTAGTGGTAGTTTGGGGCTGTTACTTTGTGGGGAGGAAGATTGATCTTGTGGCTGAGGGGAAGACGAATACCAAACACCATCTCAAAGGGCAAAGCGACTAGAACTTAGGAGTGGGGAGGCTTGTCTCCATAGTGCTGGCTCTGAGGGTGGGATCTAACCCATTAGGATCACACCTGATCCCCAACACCTCCCTTCAACACCCCCACTATAGCTTTGCCAGTTGGGAACCTTTTTGAGTCTATTCCCTCATAGGTCTTCCCTGGGTTGTGGGTGAGCGAATAGCTGATCTGGCCCATTGAAAGCTATCAAGGGGGGAGTCTAGATATCCCCCATTTACCATCAATACTCACCCCTATACAGTATCAAACAATGTAGTTTATGTTCGTCTTAGAAGTAGTAGATAATCACTGAAATTTATTGAGTATCAGATTGGGGAGTGGGGAGGAAGAACATGATCACATCCATATTTCTGGAAAATCTCTTGGCAGGTGAGCAGAGGATGGATTGGAATAAGAAGAGACTTGAAACAGGAAGCCAATTAGGAGACTATTGCAAAATCAAGGAGAGAAGTGATGAGAGTCTAAACTAGAGTAATTACTCTGTGGTTAAAGAGAAAGTAACACATATTAGGAGATAGAAAGGACAAGATTGACCACTGATCAGATATGTGGAGTAAGTGAGAGTAAAGAGCTGAGAATTGCCTTAAGGGAGTGAACCTGGGTAACTTAGAGGGTAGAGATGCCCTTGAGAGTAATTAGGAAGTTCTCAAGTGGGTTCCAGGGCAGCTAGATGATATAGTGGAAGGAGAACAGGAAGACTCATTTTTCTGCCTTTCAAATCTAGCCTCAGACACTTAGCTGGGTAACCCTGGACAACTGACTTAACCTCAGTAGTCTCAGTTTCCTCATCTGTAAAATGAGCTGGAGAAAGAAATGGCAAATCACTCCAGTATCTTTGCCAAGAAAGCTCCAAATGGGATTATGAAGAATAAGATATGCCTGAAATGTGACTAAACAAGAAGAAGGTTAGATTGGGGAGTAAAGATAATGAATGCTGCTTTGAAATTGTTGAGCTTGAAATATCAGTAGGACATTCAGTTCAAAATATCCCCTAAGATGTTCTCGATGTGGAATCTGGAACTCGAAGAAGAGGGACTAGAGTTGGCTTATATGGATATGAGAGTCATCAGCATAGAGATGCTAATTAAAGTCATAGTAGCTAATGAGATCACCAAGTGATAAGAGTAAATAGAGAAAAGAGAAGGGGTTCTTCTTTCCTCTGTAGTCTCTAATTTCATCCTTGGTGCCTTTATCCTTTTGGTGGCTGACTTATTCCAGCTTTGCTACAAAATTTAGAAACCTCTTTCATCCTCAGAATCTGATGAGACTTTCCTATTACTAGAGATAAAGTCCCTTGCACTTGAGAATCTTTGACCTATACCTCAGCCCAGGATGCTTAAACCTTGCTGTTTTGATAGAAGATGGATCAGGACCAAAGGAAGGAGGCTCTGAAGAGCCATCACAAAGCCTTGATATACTCTGGGGAATTTTCCCAACCTAATTCTCATTGGCTTTTTCCTTCTATACCTCCAGAACATGCCAGGAATCCACTCCTTTTACTGGTATCACAGTCTAGCACATACAGATACCATTGTGTCATGCTGATTATCCTTCCCAGCAAATCTTAGGTAGAATTCTCTCCTTAAGGGCAGAGACTGTTCTTTTTTTGTCTTGGTATCCCCAGTGTCTAGAACACACATGCAGCTTAACAGAAGAAGGCCTAGGTTCAAATCCCACTTCTGACCCATAGTAGCTGTATGACTGATTTGACCTTTACCTCTCAGCACCTAGGCAACTCTCTAAGGCAGTTACAGAGAAGGTGCTGACCTGTACTAGAAGAGGGAGTTCCACATATCAATGAAGTCTCAAGTTCAATCGCTTTACCTATTCAAAGTACATTAACAATTTGCTGATGTTCAGTTGTTCTGCAGTTGTGTCCAACTCTCTAAACTTCATTTAGGGTTTTCTTGGCAAAGATACTAGAATGATTTGCCATCTCCCTCTCCAGATCATTTTACAGATGAGGAAACTGAGTCAAACAGGGTTAAGTGACTTTCTCAAAGTCACACAGCTGGTAAGTGCCTAAGGCCAGATTTAAACTCAGGTAGATGAATCTTCTTCATTCCAGCTCTATAGATTCACTCTATCCACTTCATTACCTAGCTTCCCATCTTAACAAAAGTAGGTCCTTCATTAATGTTAGTGGAAGGAACAAACCATCCTCAAAAGGTGTCCTGATGTTTCTTTGGAGTAAATTATTCATCACCAGCTCCCATGCACAGAAATAAAGGATGTCCCACCAAATCAATAAACTCAGAAGGGGAGGTATGATTATAGAAAAATTTGATGAAAGAATTGCTGAGATTTAAAAAATTCAATTGAGAAACTCTTATAGTCATCAGAATCATACTATCCATATAAGTTTTAAAAGCAAAAGTTAAGGGACAATGGAAAAGAAGTAGCTGAAGCCACAACTCCAAGGCCAACTGTGTCCTTGATTTTCATGGATATGTACTCCATTCTTCCAACTGTCCTCTGCCAAGATTACAATTAACTACTGGAAGTAAGACATTATGAGTTATAGAGACAGTTATGTAGACTTCCTGGCTCCAGCTGATGAAAAACCCTGCAAAATGCTGGTAAAAATTCTCTATTCTCCTCTTCTTCTCCCAATCTTTTCTTCTTTCTCTCTCTCTAAATAATTGCAAACTTGTTGAATGTGAAAAAGTCATTAAAGAGATTTATAGATTCCATTGTCATTGGGGTTCATAACACAAACCATAATATCTACAATTACCACCAAAAATTATATAGGTCCTCATTCTGATTCCCAAAGCTCATGTGCCAAATAATCAAAAAAGGATCTTTTCATAAACCTTAAATAAAGAGTGAAGTTAAGGCTACAGGTATTTTAATTACTCACTTGCTATGTGTTGGACATCGTACTAAGCCCAGGGAATGCAAAAACAAGCAATAAGAATGACAGTCTCTGCTCTCAAGTAACCTAGTTCCAATGAGGGGAAATGTCACAAAAAGGGGGGTCAAAAGGGGGATAGAGACGAAAGTGCACTTTTGGAGGCATGGTATAGAAAGAAATTCAAGAGTTGGGAGCAAAGCTCAGAGAAATGAAGGAGGCTACATGACTGGTCTGGGCTATTTCCTTAAAATTGGTGTTTCTGGAGATACTGGCCAATCAGAGGAAGGGGCTGCAGAGGTCCCTGCAGTGATACCCCAAGGGGAAAAGACTGCTGGGGCACAGTGGAGAAAAAAGGTTAGAGAATCAGGTGTGTACTCCAGAGAACATGCAGTGTGTGAAGGAATCAATTATACAGAACTGTTTTCACTTCGGTTATCTCAGCTCCTTAATTTGGAAAACTAAACTGCTAATACCTTGCATCCCAAATGAATTGAGAATCCTTGGAGCCCCTTAAGCAGAAAGTTCAGCCAAAGGCTAGACACTCCAAATACACACTTGACCTCTTCTGCCAGACTTGTCATACACTGGTCCCGTATTTGTTAGGGGATGAGAATCTAGACATTACTGAGAGACTGAGGAAAGAAGTAGATGCTTAAGGGTCCATGGATGTGGGTTAGAAGAGAAGGAGTAGATGTGGTATGGGAAGAATATCTGAGTGGGGCTGGAACTAAAGCCTTGTATTAGGGTTTCATTCCAGGGAAATCAGGCAGATCTACTTCCCATAGAAGGAGGATCCCTGTCCTTGTCAAAATCTGCTTGGACCTTTTCCAAAAGAGCCTTTTCTGGCACTATGAAGAGGGAGGTTGCTTGGTTGACCTAAGCTTTCAATCAATTCTACAGCTAAAAAAGCTGAGTCTGAAATATTCAGCTCAGCTGGCCTCCCTTGTCCTGAACTGAGTCCATCAAGGCTCCAGATAACCTTGTGTGGCTATTTCTAGGTCCCAGCTGCCTTTCCTTTACACGGAGAGAAAAAGATAACCAAGTTTAAATTGGTCTCCTACATTTTTTTAGATCTTCTTAATTAGCTTATCTTCTCTAACATACTGTAAAGATTTTTAAACTTCCTTTGGAATGATGATCTTATGTTTTCTGAGTGGATAGTAAAACAGATCCCAAGAGCCTAAACCTAGATCCTCAGGAATTAATCATCTAGCCTCGTCAGTGTTTCTGCAAATCTCAGAACTCCCAGCTCCACCAGGGCATTGAAATCAAGGTTGTTCTTGGAGGTTCAAATAAAAAGTTATAAAAAAACAACACACATTTGGAGGGAACCTAGAGAAGAGAGGAGATAATATACATCAATAATAGAATGTATTATTTTGTGGTTGTAATACTAATGATATATTATTTTGTTGAAGTGTATGTATACATACACATATATGTGTGTAAATATATATACATATATATATTTATCTCCATATATATCTCCTATTAGGTCATCAGGACAGATATAAAATAGAACTAGAGATTAATAAATGTTAATAAAATAAATAATAAATATTAAATTAAAGTAATTAAATTAAAATAAAATAATAAAATAACTAATAAAATAAATTGAACTAATTTTCTTGGGGATGGGGATGGGAGTGAGGAGGAAGAACAAAATTATTAAGGGCAGTCTGACACAGTGGGTAAAGCCTTGACAGAAAGACCTGGGTTCAAATTCTAATTCAAATACATTCTAATTTTATGACCTGGAACAAGTAAAAAAACAACCTCTCTGAGACTTAGTTTCCTAATCCATACAATGGGGATGATGATAATAATAAAAACTACTTGGGGGCAGCTGGGTAGCTCAGTGGAGGGAGAGTCAGGCCTAGAGACAGGAGGTCCTAGGTTCAAACCCGGCCTCAGCCACTTCCCAGCTGTGTGACCCTGGGCAAGTCACTTGACCCCCATTGCCCACCCTTACCAATCTTCCACCTATGAGACAATACAAAGAAGTACAAGGGTTTAAAAAAAAAACTACTTGATAGGGTTATTTAAAAATCAAATGAAATAATATACATAAAATGTCTAAAATATTATATTGGGGTTTTAGGGAGAGGGAAAGAACATGAAACATGTAACTATGGGAAAATATTCAAAATAAAAATTAATTAATTAATTAATTTAAAATATTATATTATGCATTACTTTTATTTTCTTTATTGGGCTGCTTAGCAACATACAAGACTCACATTTTTTTAGTCTCTCTCAGCAAAAGTACCTCTTTGTTCCCAGATGGCCTCCCTGACTCAATGCTTAATACTGTAAGAATTAAATTTTAATAGTTTGACTAAAATATATTAAAATTATAAATAATAATGGTGGTCACCATTCAAAGTATTATTGCTCAAAGTTGAAATGACCTTTAATAGCTTTTATTTACAAAAGAGGTGGAAAAAGTGAAAATAGAGAAATACAAAAGGGTAGAAAAGACATTAGCATATCTAACTAAATATTGCTCAGGTGCTCTACTCAGCCAGGACTTGTTGACCTTCGACTAGAATTAAACTCTCTCCAAAAGACAAGAAGGGAAAGCCAGCTATCCACTCACCCAAGTTCCCTCCAAGAGACAGGTCAAGATGATGACTAGAGCTGAAGTTGACTCCTGAGGTTGACTTTCTTCCCTGAGCCAACCTTCTTCTTGAAGTGGACTTCCTTCTTGAAATCCAACTCCTTCTTGAAGCTGACTTCCTTCTTGAAGTCAACTCCCCTAACCCCAGAAATTCAGGGCCTTTTATAGTGGCTTCTTGTCCCTTCCCCGATTTACGAGAGCCAATCACAGCTTCCAAATTGCCCAGGTGCAGTGTCTGTGGGAACCACTTCTCACCTTCTGGAAGTGTGAATACTCACCAAAAGGGGTCACAGATTCCTGCTTGATTGAGGTGTGAATTCTCATTTCCTGGCTGATTGAGTTGAAAGGGTAGAGAGCTCCTCCACCTAGTGCTAAGTAGGGTATTCAAGCTTTTGTTGATTTAATTCAAAAGTAGACAAAGGAAAGTTAATTCTGTCTTCACAATCTGGAGAGGTACTAAGTAGAGGTACTTAAGTTATTGTTAACCAAAGTTTTAGCTCCAACTAGGCAAAGAGAATAAAGGATTCCCTTTTCACAAGTGTAAACTCAGAATAGACAAAGTGAACCAAGAATTTCCTTTCATAATACCAACTGAAAAAGTAGAGAACCCTGGGTCAGGAGATTAGCCTCTATAATTTATGGGTAATTTTTGAATATAAAACTCCAAAAGCATTTGCTATCTCTTAGAATCCCCCAGTTTCCTTCAAGGCTCAACTCAAGTGCCCTTTCCTATATAGTTCCATCCTAAGTCCCCCAGTTACTGGTACTCCCTTGCCTCCTACCTCAAAATTATTTTGTAATTATTCTGAATTTGCTTATCTTTGAACATGGTATTTCCTCCCAAATAGAATGTAAGCTCTTTGAAGGCAGAAATTGTATTGGGTATTTTTTGTCTTTGTATTCCCATCACCTTATAGAGTGCCTTGTGCATAGTTGCATATAGTATTTATACATAGGTATATTTGGTGTTTATACATAGGTATACATATATATATATATATATATATATATATATATATATATACACACACACATATACATAGATATATTTGGCAAGGTTACTCAACTGAATTGAATTGATGGCAAATAATAGGCCCTCTAGCCTTGCTCTAGGCCAGGATTAAATTGGAAGTCCATTTTGGTCTTTGACTGTGCTGGTTGAATCCTCTGGTTGAATCCTCCTCAATATGGAGATCAAGAGAGTCATAACCAAGAAGTACCTACAAGAATAGAGGTCAGAATCCCTGTTTGAAGGAGCCAAAATCAAAAACCAGGAAGGCATGTCATAGATGTGAATATAGAAAGGTCAATGGGGTCCTACAGACCTGGGAAATCAAGACTATTGATAAATACTGGTATTATGTGGTGGACACTCCTAACTGTGGGGGAAATACAATTCTGTGAAATTTCCAATAGAATGGTTAAAGAAACTTAGATAGCAAGAAGACTGCTGGGGAACAAAAGGTTCTTGCTGGTAATGATTGAGCACTTTTTGGATATACAAAATGAGGGTAATGTAATATATGGTAGAGCAGCTAGGTAGTGAAGTGGATATAGCACTGGGCTTGGAGTCAGGAAGACTCATCTTCATTAGTTCAAATCTGGACAGATACTTAACTAGCTGTGTGAGCTGAGAGCTGGAGAAGAAAATGGCAAACCATTCTGATATTTTTGCCATGAAAAGAAAACCTGAGATCAAGAAGAGTGGACACAACTAAAATGGCTAAAAGACAACAATACATTTGATATCAAAAAAGCTTTTGGTAAGTGATGGAGTGAATATAAGAGAAAGACTTTGCTGGGAGGTCCAGAGCCACCCTGGTAGCTTTTGGTCACATCCCGGCTATTTATCATTGTTGTAAATTTATGGTGGCCTTCATATTACTCCGGATGAGCCCATTGCTCACCATTGCTCAAAATGGGGGAAAGTGATGCAAATCTGTGGAGTCAAGTGATTCCAGCCAAGTTTGTTTCCAGTTTCCATCTTTAATAAAGAAACGCTATTGTAGTAGCAGTTCTGGACTTAGTAACAGTAGAACTGCAAGAGACATACCACAGGTGAAAGGCCATACCTGCAGGAGAAGGTCAAAACCAGGAATGACAGGTTCTGGAAAGGGATTAGCAAGGTTTAGAGTACATGACCAGGTGTTGCACTATTGTTGCTTCAGTTTCTCAACCTTAGAGGAATGTTGGGTCTTAGAATGTTTTTGTACCTGGACATGTATGGCTGGTCCCTCCCTCTAACTTCTTTAGCATTCCCTTCAGCCGGAGATCACCCACCATTTGTACCCTCTTTGCTCTCCCTGACAATAGCTGAGTTCGCATTGTGTCCAACAGAGAAGTCATCTGTAAATAGGAAAAAATCAGATATTATAAAGAAGAGATAGAATTGGGCATCTACTCAGCTCCTACCTCTCTTTCCAGTCCTTGGAATATTAACTAGTTTTAACTTGTTGATTCTATAACTTCCCACTGTGCATTATGTTTATAATTCTAGTACACTTTTTTTTGGCACACTTAACAACTTTTGAATTAATCCTCTTAACAAGTTAAACTGATATTGAGAAGAATCTATCAATTGATCAATAAACACATTAAGTACCTACTATGTGCTATACACTAGGCTACATGCTGGTGATACAAAAAAAAAAAGTAAAGATAGTCTCTGTCCTCAAGGAGTTCACAATCAAACCATTTTGTAAAGAACAAGAAGGTTTGCTTATCCATAGATTGGAAAAAATATTTGCTTGGAGTGAGAACTGGGTTCAATTGCTAACTGATATACCCTACCTGATCTGGTTGTTGTTCACTGCACACTCCATCTCAGGTATGTGCTGGAGCCAGTTCAGAATGGCTGCGCAGAGCAGATTGTTAAATTACAAGATATAATACCCATTTCTCTCTCTCTCTCTCTCTCTCTCTCTCTCTCTCTCTCTCTCTCTGTGTGTGTATGTGTGTGTGTGTGTGTTTAAAAAGCACTAAGAAGCATAGAAATGGCCCATTCCTTGCAGCAGTAAATAATATCTGTCTAAAACCACGACTAACCTATTACTTTACAAAAAAACTAACGTTAGTAGTAAAACAAGAAAAACAAATTAAGCTACTATGTATAGACAAAGAGGAAACAAAATGATCAATGTTCACAGGTGATTCGTTGATTTACTCAAAGAATGCTAGAAATTGGGGACAGCTGGGTAGTTCAATGGATTGAGAGCCAGGCCTAGAGATGGGAAGTCCTGGGTCCAAATTTGGCCTCAGAAACTTCCTAGCTGTGTGACCCTGGGCAAGTCACTTAACCCCCGTTGCCTAGGCCTTATACACAGTACTAATTCTAAGACAGAAGGACAGAGTTTAAAAAAAGAAATTCAACTAGAAATTAATTGACAATTACAAAAGAAAAACAGAATAAAGAAAAAATCCACATCAGCATTTCAGTATATTATCATTAAAACCCCAAGGATTCAAAAGAAAGAAAACTCCATCCATCCAAGATACTTATGAAATATATAAATATTTGGGAATCTACCTATCAAAACACACAGGAATAATATGAATATGATTACAAAATGCACTTACAGAAATAGAGACTTTAAAAATTGGAATGATTGTATGCTATCGTAGTTGGGTCATGCCATTATAATAAAAGTGACAATGTTGTCTAAATTAATTTACTTATTCAATATAATCCCAAACTACAAAAGAGTTACTTGATAGAATTAGAAAAAATAATAACAATTTCATGTTAAGGAACAAAAAAAATCAAGATTCTCAAGGGACCTACTGGGGAGAAAGTGGGAAGAAAAGGGAACTATCATTACCAGATCTCAAACTAAACCAAAAAAGCAATAATCATCAAAGCTAACTGGTTAGCAATAATCCTAATGCCAAGGAGAGTGCTTTTGATCACACAACATCCATTGGCTGGTGCTGTCTTGTGTATACATTCTTAATGTTTCCATTGCTATTTTAAAATAACAAGACAGCAATCACAATTGCAAACTGCCTTAAATAAATGTCTTTTGAACCAGCTACCATTTTTATGGAGCACTCTGCTGACACTCTGAGGAGCCATCACATATTTCAGTACTTTTCTTCAGACAGTCATTAGAATCCAGACTGAAATGGTGACATCAGCATTTGCACAGGTGATGTTTCTCACAGTTCATAGCAATGAAGCCCTCTGTTTATTTCTAATACCTCAACCTTTTTTTTTAATATAATTTTTAGGAAAAATAAAGCCCTCAAA
Organism: Gracilinanus agilis; assembly: GCF_016433145.1. Lineage (NCBI taxonomy): Eukaryota > Metazoa > Chordata > Mammalia > Didelphimorphia > Didelphidae > Gracilinanus > Gracilinanus agilis. The sequence goes on along the minus strand of NC_058132.1, from coordinate 375,499,215 downwards.
GTAGAAAAAGGTGAAATTTAATATCTGATTTTTGCCCACTTTGAGAAGTCCAGCCTAAAAATCCATTTATAAATCAGTGACACATACCTACCAGAAAATACGAGTAAGGGAAGATTTCTGGTTTTCTGTTTTTAGTTTAATTTAAAATTTTCTAGGAGAACACAAGTAGTTACCCTGTGTCTCTACCTGAGAATGGATCAAGAGTTCTGAATAACAGAAAAAAAGAGAAAAAAATCAGTTCCAAGGCAAATTAATTTATACTAGTGATATAGAAGAAGTCTCCTTGTTTTTCTAACTCATACATTCCTGGAACAACTTAATAAGTAGACCATCACCTACGGGGGTATGATCCAAAGGACACTGAGAACGTATTAAGCCCAAGTATTTCCTCAAACAGGCAGAAATCTTGACATTTCATCTTTAAAATTTCATTCCTTTAAATTATTTATTTTAACCTTAGCTAGACTAGTCCTTGGGTAGCCGGCCTACTCCATCACCAGAACTCTACTAGGAGCCTTTCTTACTTGGTTAGAGAACAGCTTAGACTTCACTAACATAGTAGTTTTCAAGGTCCCAAAGTCACCTCCACACCACAACAAGTCATCAGATTTGGAAGCATTTTGTTCCTGATATAACTTGCATTCAAGAAATGGTATTAAAAAACAAAAACAAAACATCAAGAACTGTTTTGCTTTTGTATTTGTATCCCAGGGCCTGGGACCTGAGACATTCTTAACAAATATTAATAGGTTAATTAGAGGCAACTTGGTGTAGTATCTAGAGTGCCATTCAGAAAAAACTGAGTTCAAATCAAGGCTCAGATACTTCCTGTGTGACTTTGGGTAACTCATCCTCTCTCGGCCTCCATACCATCATCAGAAATGGAAATAATAACACTCACCTCACAGGGTCATTGTAATCATCAAATCAGATAAAATTTGAAAATCACTCTGCAAACTTTAAATATATATACATATATATTAAATATGTTAGTTATTATTAGCTATTATTTGCTGGAGAAGGAGAACCAATCCTGTACCAAGAATAAGTGATAATGGAAAAGTAATGTGAGAGATGTACTAGTAGCCATGAAATATTGAAAGTCCTAAGAGAGGGCCTCCAATGAGCCAGGTAGGTCATCTCTAAAGAATTTATAGAAGATTACAACCCAAAAATTACACAGGCCAACAAAGCTTGGGTAGGTTGTGACCACCATCAATGGAGAAAGTGCTCACAGCAATGAGCTCTTGGATCCACATCAAGTTAGAGAAGTACCCAGCTGAAAGTTGGGCAAAAGAAGCTCCCTTAAGGACAAACTAAAATATAAAAATATAAAAAATATATTTTTTTATCATTCTGGAAAAAAATTCAAAATTATGCTAGAAAAACCTCTAAATTATTTATACTCTTAAAGCAAGTCATCTTAGTACAGTACAAGTAATCTAAATCCCAGCTACCACATATTAAGCACCTAAATTGTGCCATTGATGTAGGCATTAGTGTATGCTCAATGACTACAATGGTGTAAATGACCCCAAATGGCTATACTCTGATTAATTCTGGTGGCTAACATTTGTCCCAGAGAAGAAATTATGCAACAAACCTCTCACCTTCGTGTAAATAGACATTTGATGCACCTGACCTACATTACCCAGCATCCCTTTAAGTTATGTCCTCTCTTGGCATCCTTATGTTTTAGGAAATAAATTTATTAGCGAGGTAGGTACTAAATGTCATTTATGCCATCCGATACAGTTTGTTTTGCTTAACTGCTTTTCTTGTTGCAAAAGACAGGTGCACATAGCTGCTATTTAACAAAAATTTATTGAATTAAATTTTGACTTGATTTCAGAATTCATTAAAAAGACTAAAAGCAAAAATGAAACAACTTATTGTAATTAATAGGAATATTGTTTAGCCTCTTTGGAGGAAGAATGGAGAGTGAAACTTCATTCAATTACAAAGCAAGAGTTGTGGCTGTTAAAAAGGTTATGTAAACAAATAACTGCTCGGTAGACTAAGCAGCCAGGGTTATTCTAAACCATTTAACTCATATGTCATTTTAGGATTTCTAAGACATCAAATCTCCAGAGTAACGCTTGGCACTTTCTCTCTTGAAAGCATTGTCTAGTCCAATGCTTTCCAACCACTAAAATCGCCGTGTATCAGTTCTTCTCAGAGGCTGGGAGATCTGGAAGCAAGTTACACTATTCTGTACTCTTATGGTTCATAGGGATGGAAAACTGACCACGAGCCAGTCCCAGGCCCCCACTCAATCCAGTACAATCCGGCTAGTGCATGTTAAGTACTGACATGCCATACAGGGCAAACATTCCACACTTGGTGCCAAAGATTGGAAATAAAATGTCAAAAATGAAATTATTCCTGCCTTCAAGAAGATTACATTTGACTAGGAGGAATACAACACATATCCTACCATAGGAACATAGATTTAGAGCTGGAAGAAGCCTTGAAGACCTCTAGTCCATCCATCTTACTTTACAGAGAAGGAAACTGAGGCTTAGGAATTAAACGGCTTATTGAGAGTTACCCAGATGGTAACTGTCAGAAGTAGGATTTGAACTCGTCTCCCAGACTCCAAGTCCAGGAATACATTATGCCTACTACACTATGACAAGCTGCCTCCTTCATTAATGAACAAGACTATGCTTGTCTATTCTTTCTCATAAGACATAACCCTTCCTAAGAGAGACAAGTCAGTAAAGATAACTCCATCACTATTTTTCATTTTGTTGCTTTTGCTACAAATCCTCTGTGATTGCTTGTGGTGCAAAGTGTTGCCCAGAAGCTTATCATCAATCATGGCCACTGCCCAGTGGCTTAAAGTCTAAATGTACCTTTCTAATCAAAGGATATTCTGACAGTACAACAGTACAACTCCAGCCCTCGACTTGGCTCAAGGCAAGACCGCCCCAAGCCATCTCACAGTAGAATCTAGACTTTTTTTTCCTCCAGTTAGCAGTTGTTTTTCTTTGCCCCGGGTCAGAAATGTGAAACACTATCTATTTATTATTAGTGTGCTCAAACATGGCTAGTGTGGCAGAGCAGTTATCTCTATGCCACTCTGTTCTGACTACCATGATCCTCACTAATGTTGGCAGCAGGTACATGATTTTTGGTTGAGAGCATATCTATCATCCAAGCATTGCAATCGAGTTAAACTGAGAGATCTTACCCTGCATTAAATATAAGGAGTGAAGGATGAATTTTCTTAGCCCCAGAAACTCTCAAAGACCACCTCCAAAGCTGGAGAAGGGTTGAGGTCTGCATGGAATGAGGAAACACATTCATACCAAAGATGAAGCTATAGGCCATGAAATATTGGGGTCCACGAGGTTATCTGTGTCAGTGCAGGAAGGAGGGAGGGAAAGAAGGAATAGTGTTTCTATCTACGTTTATGTTATCTGCCCATATCTCTGTTTTATATATGTAGTAACTGTTTTTTCTTTAGATGCATATGGGAGAAGTTAGGTAGCTCAGTGGATTGAGAGCCAGGCCTGGAGATGGAAGGTCCTGGGTTTAAATCTGACCTCAGATACTTCCTAGCTGGATGACCCTAGGCAAGTCACTTAACCCCTAGCCCTTATAGCTCTTCTGCCTTGGAACCGATACACAGCATTGATTCTAAGATGGAAGATAATGGTTTAAAAGAGATGCATATAGAACTTGGGATAGTGAGTATGGACACTGCATTAGGCCAAAGGTGGTATAGTGACAAATACCCTGGGTTTAGATTTAGGTAAATGTGATTTCAAATCCCCTAGCTGATAGATATTTTCTAACTATGTGACCACAGATAGGGAAAGAAGAAGGAAAGAAGGAAAGAAAGAAAGAAGGAAAGAAACAAAGAAAGAGAGAAAGAAAGAAAGAAAGAAAGAAAGAAAGAAAGAAAGAAAGAAAGAAAGAAAAGAAAGAAAGAAAGAAAAAAAGAGAGAGAGAGAGAGAGAGAGAAAGAGAGAGAGAGAAAGAGAGAGAAAGAAAGAAACAGACTGAAGAAAAACAAAAATAAAATAAAATATATGTATCCTACACAATTGTATAGTTGTTCAAATCCACTTATGTGTAGACTAATGGCAATATTTAACAACCACTTAAATTCCTGGAGTGTGAACAAATGGCCTCCCCTTTGGTCAACAGGAGATTCAGCATTTATAACTTATATTTAAGGTTTATAAAGCCTCCTAACAAGTAAGTGAGGTAGTCTGGGCAGGTATTATTATCCCCAATTTACATATGAGAAAACCGAAGCTCAGAGAGATAGGTTGACTTATCTTCAGTCAAACAGCTAATAACAGTCCAATTCTTTTTTTTTTTTTTTAAACCCTTGTACTTCGGTGTATTGTCTCATAGGTGGAAGAGTGGTAAGGGTGGGCAATGGGGGTCAAGTGACTTGCCCAGGGTCACACAGCTGGGAAGTGTCTGAGGCCGGGTTTGAACCTAGGACCTCCTGTCTCTAGGCCTGACTCTCACTCCACTGAACTACCCAGCTGCCCCAACAGTCCAATTCTACTGAAACCAGGCCTGGAATAATTTCCTGAGGAACACCCTTCTGGCACTGCATGCTTTGTACATGTGCATATGTGTTGGGGAGATGGGAAACATATGACTCATGATTGACTTAAAGCCTTCAGAGTCTACATATAGTGTCTGTATAAATGGAGACTAAAGGGTGCAACTAGATGGCTCAATGTATTGAGAGTCAGTGTTAGAGGTGGGATGTCCTGGGTTCAAATTTGGCCTCAGATACTTTATAGCTATGTGACCCTGGGCAAGTCACTTAATCCCCATTGCCCTGCCCTCGCTGCTCTTCTGCCTTGGAACCAATACACAGTATTGATTCTAAGATGAAGGCAGGATTTGTTCATTTTATTTTAATAAAAAATAAACTTCTTTGGATTCCAAAAGAATATTGAGAGAAGCATAGGGTAAATTCAAATAAGATTGGACAAAAGAGAAAATAAAATTTTGAATGGCAGATGAGAAATATCTCTAGAGCCAAAGAAATGTGGAAAAGTCAACATTTCCCTTGATTTCTGGCACCTGCAACCCAAGAGACTGCTAAAAGTGAATTATCTCCATTGAGATCATTGCCTCTCTTAGGTTCAGCCAGGCTCTTATCTCACTGGGAAAGCTCATTTACTCTTATGTATTTATTCATGACTCTAATCTGTATAACTTCTCCAATTTTTATTGACTGCTTACCTCTATAAGGAAGTTCATTAGCTATTCATGATTGTCTTTTAAGTAACCTGCATTTGGTGAGATGGTAACTAGGATGGGGAGAGTGTTATTGTTCCCTTTAGAGTGAAAGAGAAAGTACCTGAACACCTAAAAGAGAAAGCATCATGCCCCTAAAGGATGAGTATTTGAGGTGTGTCAGAAAGGCATCATTCTAATCGAATATCTCTCTTAGAAATCGGAAAGTAGAGTCATCACCCAGTCACCACTGAGACATCCAATTCCAAATGTTCAAATGGACTATTTGTGCCCAATCGGTGGTAGAGTCTTCCAAACTCATATTAGACGGATCAGCCATAGACACATTGAACCCTGACTCCAACTAAGTGGGAAATACCAACAACAAAAGCATCTTCCTGGCAGTGATACCATGTGCCACCTCCCACTCACAGCAGAGGTAGAAGTCACAGCCTCCCTTGTAGCCAGGGATTAAAACTTCACAGGTCCCAGCTCAACCACCTATTGCACACATGGGCCAGTTCTTTTAGGTTAGATGAAGGAGATAAGGAGGCAGAATAAGTCTAGCGTCTAACTCCACTGCTAACAAATTGTCTTGAGAGTCTACGTGGCATGATGAATGGAAAGCTGGCCTCAAATTCAGGAAGCCCTAAGTTTATTCTCTGCCTCTGAACTATTAGCTGTGTAACCCAGACAACTCTCTAAGGCTATAAGTGGCAAAGGAAGTGTGGATCCACATTGGTACACTCCTTACGCAATGAAATCTGATTGGTTAGGGAAAAAAATCATTTTAATCCATCATGGAAAATTTAATATATCATAAGATGGCAAAGCTTCCTTTGTGTTTTTCTTTAAAGTTTCTCAAATATATACTAGGTTTAGAGGGAAACCATCAAATCTTGTAAAAGACAAATCTAAGAGAAAATATATTTTTCTTGTTAGTCATCATAATTATAGTTAGCAACTATAGAGCATTTTAAGGTTTGCAAAGTGCCTTATGTGATGTCATTTTATAATCAGAACAATCCTATGGTAGGTACTGTTACTATCACCCCCATTTTACAGATGAGGAGCCTGAAACTTAGCTTAAGTGACTTTCCCTGGTTCATACTACTAGTAACTAAGTCAAGATTCAAATTTGGGTCTTTCCAACTCCAGTTTCCAACCCACAATTATTTCTATTCACTGTGCCACTTGGGTGCTTAAATATTAAAATATTTTTTCACTAAAAATATATTTGAATATGCTTAAATTTTAATGTATAAATATACAATTTATAAAAATAAATACATACATATATTATTCTTATTCTACTCTTTATCTATTTGAAGCTTCTTTTAACCAAGTTGTATAAGAAAATGCCAATGTAAATCAGAATTTGTTCTTCATCATAAGAGAGCTGCCTGAAATATTGAGTGGCTTGCCTATCATTGTTGCACTGTGTCAGAGGCAAATCTTGAACTCAGGCCTTTCTTATTTCAAAGGTGGCTCTCTAACCACTAGGAAACTTTATAGTCACTCAGGGTACAATGAAACCTGGGGTTCCTAGGGTACAGAGGACAAATCAGTCCATTCGTATCCAGTTACTTTGCAAGAGATGTGCTCTCCCAATTCCAAAGTTCTTGGGTATCCAAAAGCTTCCCTCTTATAAGAGAGCCGAGTCCTTCTCCTATCACTTCCTACTAATTTTCCTCTTGGCACAGCAGAGCAGTAAACCCAATAACGCAACTCAGTAGAAGACAGACTCTAATAAAGAGCTGTGAGATCATCTTTCAGAGTGCAGAGACAGGACGATGTTTGCACAAGAATTGTTTCCAAAACTTTCAGCAAGCCTTGGCAAAGCTTGACATCCACAAGAAACTCTTTAATCCTGGATAATAATAATGATGCCACATTCATCGATGTATTCCTAACAAAGAACAGTCTTGCTAGAGGGGAGCTATAGCATAATGAGTTAGCCAAGAAGTATTTCCTTGATTTGATCATTTCATGGCATAAATTATGTATCCCTTAAATAGTTGTTCTCGGTCTGCCAGGGTCACTTGGACATTTATTTATATACAAGTACACCATGACAGTGATTTAATACTACTAACTTCTTTCTGCCTGCTCTGATTACTTCTATCATTTGAAAATAAAATGGTTACTGGAGAATGAATCCATCTCACATTGCTAAATTATAGTAAGAGCTTCATCAGGTTTCACTCGGTACTAGGATAGTCACAAATTCATTTTTCTTTTTTTCTGCTGGGCTCTTAAAATGTTTAAATCATTTTGATAGGCAGATTTTTCTTTTCCTCCTCTTTCTTGGTCTGCTGTCAACTTTATCCCTATCTCTAGTCATCTCCTTCCTTTTTCTCCCCTCTTTTCTACTTAGGTTTTCATTTCCCTCCTTCCATTTAACCACCTTCTTCCTAATCCATCTCTTTAATCAGAAGCATCAAATAATGAATCCTACCTTTAACTTCTTTCATAGAAAACTAAGAAAAAGCCATTTTCACTCTCTCACACACATGAACACATTGGTGTAAAACCAAGGCTGCCTTGGAGAAAGCTTTGAAATCTCAAACTTTTCATAGCACCTTCTTCTACAAGGTAATGTGGCTTTAATAAGAAAAGCACTAGGGTTAGAAATCAAGTAACCCTGTGAAGATAGCATTAACTCTTCCCTTGCCTATTTTTAGCTAATCAAATCAAGAACTTGAAGTACCCCTACTTAACATTGTCACTTCCTAGAGTAAGCTCACACGTCCAAAGGCTACTGCACCCACCTTGGGCAGTGCTAGGCAAATTGAAAGTCTGCCCTTCCATTGATTTCTCTGAAGAAGGGGGAATGACAGGAAGTGACAGGAAGTGATGTGGAAAATAGGAGCATAAAAAGAAGAGACCATTATGGTCTAGATTCATTCCCTTCCTGGTTTTTTGGACAGATTGGTTATGGTGATTCCTGCCTTGGCTTTGGAGGAGGCTGTGTTGGTGGACCTCTGGCTGAAAATTACAAAGCCCTGCCTGGGCTGAGCTGGACACCGGAGCAGACCTTAGGGTCATAGACTAGATAATTCTCGACCTTCTTCTTACATTTTTCCATTTTCACTCTTTCCACGTCTTTGTAAATAAAGCTGCTAAAAGTCATTTTGACTTAAGCTATAATATTTTTAAATTGGCAACCACAATATTACTTTAGAATTCTCATATTTAGCATGAAACCCTAAATTTAACTCTTACAGCCCAGATTTTACAGGAATATATAATTGTGTATATATACATATATACACATATATGCATATGTAATAAATATATATGTGTATGTGTGTGTATCAGTCATGTCCAACCCTTCAAGACCCCATAGACCATGATGTCCATGGAATTTTCTTGAAAGAGATCCTGGATTGGTTTGCCATTTCCTTCTCCAACTCATGTTTCAGATGAGGAACAGAGGTAAGCAGAATTAAGTGACTTGTCTCAGGTCACACAGCTAGTAAAGGTCTGAGTTCATATTTGAACTCATGTCTTCATGCCTCCAGGCTGTACAGTTAGAAATATCTTGAATCCCTAAAACTACATTACTCAAACTTCCTTTCTATATTACCTACAATGCTTTTCCTTTTGTCTACATTTGCGAGGTCATGTTTTGTATAAGTTCTGAGGCTCCACCTCGTTCTTCCTCTTTTGATCTTGGGAGCAGGCTGGTTAGTACCTTTTAGTTAGTCTCTTGTGTTAATTTATTATTAATAAAACTTTATAAAAATATAGTATTTAGTTATTAAATATTAATTTGAATCTCCACAAGACCCAGTATTCTATCCACTGTGCCGCCTAGCTACCCTTATATTATAGATAGATAGGTAGGTAGGTAGATAGATGGATAGATAGGTAGATGGATAGATAGATAGATAGATGGATAGATGGATGGATAGACAAATAGATAGATAGATAGATAGATAGATAGATAGATAGATAGATAGATAGATAGATAGATAGATAGACATACAGATAGACAGATAGAAAGAGTAGACACACAGACAGATAGATACATTGACAGATACATAGATAGATAGACATGTACATATATTTTTACATATTTATTTACATATATACACACATACACAGAACCATTTTTATTCCTGTAAATTTGTATTATCTAAATGAATCTCCAAACCCCAAAATATGTAAATTATCATTAATTACTTCATGTGGTTCCATTCATATGCTTAGGCCTATAATTTCAATTCTATAACTGTAATACCCAGAGTAAATCATTTAGTCTACCTGGGCTCTAGTCAGGTGTGGGCTGGTCAATGTTGAATTACTAGCTCTCAGATGGAAAAAAGTACACTAGACTCTTTTAAGTTTAATCTATATTATTAACATTTTCTAGATTATATTCTGCAATCTAAACAATAAAACAATAAATCAAGCCCTGGTTTTTAGTTTGATAATTTCCAAGGCGTTTTGAAAATTTAACAATCAACTCTCAGAAGCCTATGGGAACTAGCCTCAACCTATTGATGGCTTCACTCTCATTTGTAGAGAGGGAGGGGAAATTAAGGGGAATAAGAGATAGCTAGGTGGCACCATAGTGCATAGAGTGCTTGGCCTAGAGTCAGGAATACATATTTCTGAGTTCAAATCTGGCCTCAGACACTTTAGGAAGTAGTTTACTAATTTAGGAGGTAGGTGTTTTCATGACCCCCATTTTATAGTTGAGAAAACTAAGGCAAAAAGAGTTTAAGTGATTTGTCCCAAGTTACACAGTAAGTGTCTCCCTCAAGATCCAGTACTCTCTCCATAGCATGACCTAGCTTCTTCTAGAGACCATATGGTATAGTAGAAAGTGTGTTGGAGGAGGGTGCCTAATTGGGAGGCAGACCCAGATATGAGCCATTCTGGATTCAAATCTGACCTCAGATACTTCCTAGCTGTGTGCCCCTGGGAAAGTCACTTAACCCCCATTGCCAAATCTTTACCTCTTCTACCTTCCAACCAATACACAGTATTGATTCCAGTATGGAAGGTAAGGGTTTAAAACACTATGTTGGATTTAGATTCTGAAGACCTAAGGTCACATCTCAGCTCTGCTACTTATTACTTTCATCACATTTAAGGCTCAGCTTCTTCATCTGCAAAAGGAAGGGGTTAGTTTAAATGGCTTCCGAGATCTCACTCAGCTCTCAGTCTATAATCCTCTGAAATGGTCACACTTGCCCTTCCTCACTCATAGGGCCACTTGTATAAATGGCATAAGAAAAAAGAAAAATTGTGGAAATAAGTGCAGGAGGTACAGTGTTATTGTGCTTCCATAACAACATGATGTGCGGAGAAGAGTCTTCCCAATGACACCATGGGAAAGAAGTGCAGGCTATGGTCATCAAAGGTGTCTGAGTGTGCACTTTATCTTCAGTGCCCTTTCCCACCTTCCCACCAGCATCACAGGATGTGGTAGCTTACCAGGTATCTAAATAAAGGCTCCATTCCTCTGAGGGCTGCTTTGAACTCCCACCCACTCCATAGATCAGCCAGCAGAGGGTGTTTCAAAGCTGGAGGAGACTGAATCTCTCCAACTGCCTGCGTCCAAGTCAGGTGTGCTCCTCAGCTCACAAATCTTTGCTGCAATTTCTTTGGGTGACTGAGCTGTCCGTGGGGTCCTAGATTCTCATATCCTTCTCACCACACCAAGCATTAGATCATTGGTTTATTCATCCTGACTTCAGGATTAGAGCTAGATGAATTTAGGAAATGCTGTGCTTTTTTTGGAGCATTTCAATCATGGATTTGTAGCTGACAGGGACTTTAGACATCATCTAAGGTCATCCCTATAAATTCCAGATGGTGCAATGTTATTGTAACTCCATGGCTACATGAAGTGAGGGGAAGAGTTTTCCCAATGACACCATTGGAAAGCAGTGCCAACTATTGTAACAGAGGGGCTTAAATCAGATCATTTATCTTTAGCACATTCCCCTCATTTATATACCTTCATCCCAACATTGCAGAAAATGGCATATCCAGAATCCTCCATTTTACAGATGCTAAAACAGAGGAAAAAAAAAAAAAGCAAAATGACTTGTCCATGGCCACGAAGTGACTCAAGATAGGTCATCCTGACTCCAGTCCCTGGCACTCTATCCACAGTACCACCTAGTTGTCTGCTAAAATATTTTGTTAATAAAAGGGAGAATTTGGGGAATCAAAAAGCCACAGATTATCTCCCACTCTGATGCCTGAAAATCTCTCTCATCTCTTAGTCATTCCCTGAGTTAAGATATTGAAAGAAGTAAAAATGTAAATATGTTACTAGATAAATGATATGCTAATCTATATCCTATTAGTTAGCTAATAATTTATCAAGATAGAAATCATTTTGATGGTCTGGCATCAAATCAGAGCATGAAGTATTTTTAGGGAAGATAGACCTGGGGGTTACACTGAATTGGGGTCCTTTGGCTACGGCAAAGGCACATGAAAGCCTAAGCAGACAGTCCCCTCAAATGGGCTAGCCCTTCCACTCCTAAAAGTGAAGTGGATTGATAAATTTCAGTCAGTCAGTCAACAAATAATTCATTTATTAAGCACTTACTTTGGATAAGTTATTGACCTAGATTCTGAGGGAAATACAACGATAGATATGAAATTGTCCCTGCCTACTTACTCATTTTACCTAAGCTCAACCACTCAGCTGTCAACAATTTCCTCGGGAGTTTTCTTATATGAAAAGAGAAGATAGCTTATTAAATCAGGGCTAAAACCAAAAGTGGACAACTTCCACACACCTGGTGAGGTGAGTTTCCATGATGCCTAGCCTTCAGGGTGATGTCATTACCCCCATCTTCACAAAAAAAAAAAATGTACAAAAATGGTCAGATGAGTTATTGTTTTCTTTTTGGAAGTGGAGATTGGAGGGGCACCTATGTTTTTACTGGTGTAAGGCACTATCTCCACCAATCAGTTTACCAGTATTTATATAATTACATGACACAGCGATTAAGTCACAAGGAATTACACAGAAGTGTCAGAGGCTTGAATCTCGACCTCCCTGACTCTGAGGCCACCAGAGTCTTTATCCACCACAAAAGGCAGCACCTCAATAGTTTCTATTACAGGATTCAAATAAAATACTAAATCTTTCTCCTAGCAAATCCAACTCTGCCTAATAATTTAGACAAAGTCATGTAGTAAATCATAGACAGGTAATCATGGGTTATTAGATAGCAGAACCATAACTAGGGAAAGATGACTGGAGCTTGGCCCCAGGGCACCCAAATTCAGAGAGTACTGATAATACTTTCAATCCTCCAGCAGTTTATAAACTAGCAATGGAGATTAGCATTTAGTGAGCAAGATGAATTACAGTTAGACCTCAATTAGTGTCAATAATGAATTCCCTGAAGTGCTACATACTTGGAATTCACACTATTGAAAGTTATAATTAGATAAAATGTAGCATTTGGTTATAGTCCAATGCACATATTCGGTTAAAATCAAATAATGCTACAATCACATCAGGGTATTCATTATTTATTTGCACTAATAGGGACCTAGCTATCACTAAAATGGGAAGTTTGCAGATGATTTTGCTTCCTTAGCTACACCACTTGGAATTCCTCTCTCAAATTAAAAAATCTTCCATTTGGCATTCAAAAGCATTTATAACCTAACTTTTTTTATATTTATAACCCCTTCCTAACTTTCCAATCTTCTTATAAAACTTACCCCGGGTAGGTACTCTTTGATCCAGTAACACTGGCCTCCCAGCTGTTCACAAACAAGTCTCAGATTTGGGCATTTTCTCTGGCTGTCCCCATTCCTGAAACACTCTCTCAACTCATTTTTGGCTACTGGCATCCTTTAAGTCTCAACTAAAATCACATCTTCCACAGAATGTCTTTTTCAACCTAGCTTAATTCTAGTGTCTTCCCTCTCAATAATTTTCTATTAAATTGAGATTAGCTCCTTGAAGGCAGAGATTGTTTTTTGCTTCTTTTTGTATCAACCCTAGCATTTCTCACAGTACCTGGCACATAGGAGGAACTTAATAAACTTAATATATACATATAGTAAGTAAACTTAATAAAAGTTTATTGACTAACTGGTTAGCTCATATAGATACAATGCTATGGAGATGACCCTAAGCAATCAGAGTTGCTCTGAATGCTTCCCTTGACCCCAGAAGGTACCAGGGTACAAGGGAAAGAGCAAAAGAATATTTATAGCATCACTTCAAAAACAATGTGGGTATTCCTGAATAGAGAATACAACAGAATGTTGAAAAGAATGGATTCAGAGAAACATAGGAAGATTTACACGAATTATTGCATAATGAACAGAGGCAAGAAAATCATTTATGCAATAAACACAGTAATAGAAAAAACAACTTTGTAAGGCTTAAGAATATTAATCGATACAGAGGTCAGTTAATTATGTGAAGGTCAGTTAATTACATTGGTCCATCCTCTACTAGAATAAGGCAAGGATTTTATCAAAAAATCCAGAAGACTAATGATGAAATATGCCTCCCACATATTAGCAGAAATGATGAGCTCAAGTTACAAAATAAAATGTACATTTTCCAATTTGACAAATAGGTGGATTTACTTTGCTTAAATATAGTTATCTGTTATGGAGGGTTTTTATTCAGGAGGAGGGAGTTGGGAATAGAAGAGTGTGGCAAATAATAATTGTGAAAAAGAGAAGAAAAAAGAAAGGGAAGGAAGGAAGGAAGGAAGGAAAGAAGGAAGGAAGGAAGGAAGGAAGGAAGGAAGGAAGGAAGGAAGGAAGGAAGGAAGGAAGGAAGGAAGGAAGGAAGGAAGGAAGGAA
>NC_058132.1:375430417-375484948 GCF_016433145.1 Gracilinanus agilis | reverse complement strand
AAGAAAGAAAGAAAGAAAGAAAGAAAGAAAGAAAGAAAGAAAGAAAGAAAGAAAGAAAGAAAGAAAGAAAGAAAGAAAGAAAGAAAGAAAGAAAGGAGGAAAGGAGGAAAGAAAGAAAGGAGGAAAGAAAGGAGGAAAGGAGGGAGGAAGAGTGTTTGAATACTCTAGACTCGTTATAGTGAACCCATGGCACACATGCCAAAGATGGTACACAGAGACCTCTCTGTGGGCACAAATGGCCATCACCTGCCAGTTAGTTACTAGAAAGGCAGAGGGACTCTGGTAGAGCTACTCCCTTCCCCCTCTCCACTATGGCTCCCCACCCCTCTGCTTAGCAGCCCAATGGAAACACTTACTCCCTCTCCTGTCTGGTGGAAGGTGAAGTGGGGGGGGGGGAAGGAGGGGTAGGGTAGGACATGCAGTCTGGGGGCAGGGCACAGCATACAGTCTCTAAAAGGTTCACCATCCTAGACCAAGGATCAGGTGCAAATGGTACTTGACTCAAACACAGTCTAGGTGGAGGAATCTGCCCAACAGAACATTTTCTTTGCCTTTAGACTGAATACTATTCCCTGGCTTAAGTTATTTGTGCCAACTGAAGGAAATTTCCTTACCTACTGGTTTGAACCTAATTCTACAAAAGCTCCCCACGATATTATTCCACTGAAATAAGTACTTAACACTGTCTATGTCATAAGGCACATGAGTCAACAAATCAAAAAATATTCATTAAGTGCTTACTTAGTATCATGTGATAGTGGCATCCCTAGCTATTCAACACCTAGAGCAAATTATTTTAGCACCCCCTCCCCTATATTACATGATTATTTTTAGTAATAGTCATTAAATGAAATTAATAATAATGGTCAGAAAAGAAACATGGAACATGAGAAATTTCCTTTATTGAAATTTGCATATACAATCATTCAAATAAAAAAATTTTAAAGGAATGGATTAATGCTTTTTAACTACAATCGTGTGTTGTTTTTTTTTAAAAAGGGGGGAAATGCCTATATATTGGTCTGTCTCAGTTCTTGCCATTCCTCAAACAGGACATGCCAATTCCCTACCCCAAACATTTTTGCTGACTGCCCACCATGCATGAAATGTTCCCCATCATCTCTACCTTCTTGATTTCTCTGGTTTACTTCAAGTCCCAAATAAATCCAGAAATCCTTTCCTGATTCCTCTTAATTCTTCTACCTTCCTGCTGTGGCTAATTCCAATTTATGCTGTATAAAGTTTATTTGTGCATCATTGTTTGTATGTTATCTCACCTATTAGATTATGAGTCCTAAGAGCAAGGTTTTTCTTTTTCCTCTCTTTATATTCCCTACACTTAGCACAGAGTCTAGCACATAGTATATACTTAATAAATTTCTATTGCTTGACTGACTATAATTATAGTTTCTGTTTTCAAGCCTTAACCATCAAAAAGACAGTATAGCCAGAAATACCAATCTATTTTCACTCAAAGTTGAGAAACTCTTTTTATTAACTTTAATTTTGAAAAGTCTCTTTGATGTGAATCAACAAATTCACAGATAGTTAGGAAAAGTCTGAAACATAAGGATAAGACTGAGTTTCATAAAAATTCCATTTCTCAGAAGAATTCTAATAAAAACAAAACATCACCAAAGAGGTACAAATTTGGCAACTACTAAATCTTACTACTGATGCAAGTTTCTATTTTCTTGTTTCATTCTTCAGTATTCAAATAAACAATTTAGAAAGAAGAAAATTTTTAATTCTAAAGCTATTATTCAAATTCAGTAAAATATTTCCTGTATGGACTAAATTTTGCATTTACCAAACAAAATTATTCTGTCTCGTTTCACTGTTATATTTTAAACAAATAAAAACACGCAAAATGACAAAAATGAAGTAACTCAAGTCCTCTTTCTTCATCTTTATAATCACAGTACTATCACTGTTTATTTTTACTCTATTGTTTATTCACAGGAATATGGAATATTGGCAACAGGAATTGTATTCAAAGCCAGCTCAAATGATTCTGAACCTTTCCGAACTCACTCTCTAGTGAACTTGTGAATGTTGAGGGCTGATTGTATAAATGGGAGTTCTCTGGATTTACTTCCATGTAGAATACAATGTTTACTAAAGGATAAATAATTTTTTTAAATGTGCTAATTTGAAGCTTACATATGTTTTATTAAAACTCAACAGTAGAAGAAGCAATTGTTTGAAACTTCAGCCAACAAAGGATTTTTTTTGAAAGAGGGGGAGGGCAGCAATATTTTATCACTGACAATGTTTAGAATTGCCTGTGCATGAGGATAATAAAAAGCAGACTAACTTTTGTTCTGTTTTTATTCTTTCCAAATTCTCAACAACCAATGTACCCTTTTTATTGTCTAAATCCAGGATACACTGCTCCTATCCTACCACCCACAAAAAGAATGCCTGAGAGCTATGTGAACATCAGCATAATTAAAATTAAAATTTTTTAAATTTTATAAAGGACTTACTATGTGCCAAGCACTGTGCTAAGTGTTAGTGACCGAGTCCCCAATTTTAGTGAGGGAAACAACACATATAAGAAAGTTCAGAGGCAAAGAAGTGACAGGTCCTAGTGATCCAAAAGATACAGTTGAAGAAAAGAGATGGCAAGGTTCAGAGGTCCCAAAGATAGATTGGCCAGTGAGATGGCAATATCTGGATGGCATAGTACCAGGTCAGATGGTAAGATCCTTCTCTAAAACTGTGAGAAACTAGTCTCAAAAATGCTGGGATATTGAATTGCTACTCACTGTTCCTTGACAAGTAATTTTAACCAGGTTCAGTCCTGGGGAGCCTGACCTCAAATGAAAGGTAAGAGAGACTCTTTTCTCACTTTCCATTTCATTAAGTCCCCCAATAGAGGATTATACTACTTTTGACTAACAGTTGAGGGAATAAAAAGGCATTCAGTTTACAATATGAATGGGATATGGGACAGGTAATCTATTCCTATACACGCCAGAAATGCTAAGGCATTCACTATCAGAACAGAATTCGTCAACTTAACCTGTTCTTTCAATTTTCTGAGATTGACACTCAAGTAGTTTACGAGACTGCTATCCAGACGTTTTACATTCCACCTGGGCATTGCACTGTCTAAACCTCTCCGGTCATATGTCTGCTGGTAAAAAACCAGCCAGGCTTAAAGCCAGTCCTCTGCTATATTCTCAAATGCAGAAGCTTTCTCAACATCCAGATAGCTCCAACCCAGTAAGACCACAGACCTCTGGAATTCACAAGGTAGTTTCCTCTTCTTCCTCCTTGTATACCAACAAATTGTTAGATATCAGATAGACTTGAGAAGAGAACCAAATAGATCATCAAAGAACTCCCAAGAACAAATCTAAACTGTTAAATATGTAGAGCAGGAGTTTTTCAATAATGGGTCACATGATCATAAACCCATATGCTTACAGATCTTGTGAATTTTTTAATTGACAATAAAAATTTAATTGATGACAATTCAAAAATATGGATTTTAGGGGGCAACTGGGTAGCTCAGTGGAGTGAGAGTCAGGCCTAGAGACAGGAGGTCCTAGGTTCAAACCCGGCCTCAGCCACTTCCCAGCTGTGTGACCCTGGGCAAGTCACTTGACCCCCATTGCCTACCCCCTTACCACTCTTCCACCTATGAGACAATACACCGAAGTACAAGGGTTTAAAAAAAATATATGGATTTTAGTAGTAATTTTCTAGAAGTCTGAAAAATAACTTTCTTTTCACATACAAAAGCACAATTATAGGTCTAATTTTGTAATGCTTTTTGTAATTAATAATAAATTTTGATTCTCTATGGAAACACTTGTGTTTGTTAGATAACCATTAACAAGACATAAGGCCTAGATTAGGTTAAGATATATCTCAGTCTATTAGTCTCAGCTTTTATATCAAATGATTCATGAAATCTTTTCTTTTCAAGTCTTCTCAGTAAAGACCACCTCTTTTCCTTCTATATTTTCTCACTTTCAAAAATTAAAGGGGAAAGAACTAATTTGTATAAAAATATTATAGCAGATTATCAAATACATTGTGGCAAGATGGTGGAACAAGATAAGAAGCTGCCTTACCCTCCTAATACTCTGCCACAAAAAAATAAATAAATAAAAATAACTTCACAGAATCAGTTCTAAAATTGGCAGAAACAGATAGGAGTCAGAGTGAATCTAAACATCCAGGGACAGGGACAGCTAGGAGTGAGGATTTTAGGCTTCCCTGGCCTTGGTCCCACCACCCCAGGCCCTAGGGGCAGGAACAGAGCATGCGGAGTAGAATCAACAAAGCACCCCCTGGGGGTAAGAGGTAACCTCACCTTGCTTGCTGGGCCCTAGAGTTTTCATCCCAGGAAATGTCATTGGAATCTACTGGGGGGAGGGCCTCACCCCCACCTCAGC
The DNA here is from genome assembly GCF_016433145.1 of Gracilinanus agilis. NCBI lineage: Eukaryota > Metazoa > Chordata > Mammalia > Didelphimorphia > Didelphidae > Gracilinanus > Gracilinanus agilis. Next base: position 375,480,536 of record NC_058132.1, on the reverse strand, counting down.
AGCTATGTCTACCACAACTTTAGCTCCAGAGACCCCTGCAGGCCAATAGCTGGGGATGGAAGGTGTGAACGTCATGAAATCTATGAGCACCAGGAGATAAGGGTGAGGAACTCAAGCTTCACTGCTAACAAATGGGGGACTTTAGAGGCTCCAGGAACACCAACTAGACACCTGCTCAGTCCCAGGCTGCAATGATGTTGGGGAAGAGGAGTGAGGAAGGAGCTTGTACAGGTGAGTGTAGTTGCTAAAGGACTGGAGTCCCATCAGCTGTGGTCACTCCCAGGAGAATGGAGTCCCTGGTTGCTGCCATAGGAGGAGGTAGACTAGCTGCTTGCAGTGGCAGAACTGTCCACAGGCTCTGACTTAAAAAGCCTGAAGTCAATCACAGACTGGGGCTTGAGGGAGACTGAAAATTTAAAAGATCCTGGACTATAAAAACTGGAATAACTAAATAGGGCCCAGGAAAAAACAAACACACGCAAAAAATCCTGAAACCTGAGGTAACACTCCCCAGGTGAACTGTAGAACTTCAGCAAAAAGTCAGTTATTAAGTTTATTGGCCTGGCTGCTAAAATTTTTTAATGAGAAAGCAAAGAAGAAAGAACTGAACTATTGATATATATTATTGGAACAGAGAAGAGCTCAGCTCAAACTCAGTAGACAGTGAAGTAAAAACACATATTTCAAAAATAGCAAAGAAATACAATAAATGGCCACAAGCCCAAAAAAGAGCTTTTGGATGAGCTTTTAAAAAGACCTCAAAAACCAAATGAGAGAGATTGAAATAAAATAGGGGGTGGGAGGGTGGAGGAATGAGCAATGCAAGAAAATCAAGAAAATTATGAAAGATCACCAAAATGGAAAAAGAGATCCAGATACTCACAGAAGAAAACAATTTATTTAGAACTAGAATTGGACAAGGAGAACCTAATGATTTTCTAAGACAACAAGAAATAAGAAAGCAAAATCAAAAGAATGAAATAATAAAGAGAATATGAAACAACTTTATCACAAAAACAACTGACCTGGAAAACAGATCAAGGAGAAACAATATAAGAACAGTTGGGCTCCTAGAAAAATACAGTTTAAAAAGAGAGTTTAGACACCAAACTCCAAGAAATCATCAAGGAAAATTGCCCAGAAATTCTAGAATCAGAAGGTAAAATGAAATGGAAAGAATCTACCAGTCATGACCTCAAAGAGACCCAAAGATGAAAATGCACAGGAACATCATTGCTAAGTTCCATACCCCTCAGGATAAGGAAAAAATACTACAAGCAAGAAGAAAACAACAATTTAAATACTGTGGAGTTACTGTCAGAATAACACAAGACTTGGCAAATGCAACATTAAAAGAATGCAGGACACAGAACACAGACTCTCATAGAGCAATAGAACTGACCTTACAAAAAAGAATAATATATCCAATAAAGATGAACATAACTATAAAAGGTAAAAAATGGTTACTAAATGAAAAGTTTCAACTATTCCTGGAGAATAACCCAGAACTCAGCAGAAAAAAGTAATGGAAGACTAATCATAAGCAATCCCAAAAATGGTTTGATTCTTATATTACAAAATGTCATCTATGGCCCTGGGGATGGCATCATTACCTGAATATTTTGAAGGAGTGTGTAAGGAGAGAAGACTCAAGGTTGAAGCGAATAGAATGGAATAAGCCAAAAAAGTAAAGGCATAGACCAGGAGGAGGTAGGGTCTAATGGCTATTTCATATGGAGGAGGAATGAGTGGAGGAACTGTTCCAGAGAAGGGGAAGAGTGGGTACGGAGTTGGCAGTACTAGAACCCTACTCTCATCAGGCCTGGGATAAAGAGAGAACAATATACACAATTAGAAAGGTAAAAATATTTTTGACATACAGAGATATAGGAAGGAAGAGGGATAAGATAAGGGAGGGACTGGCAGTCACTTAGAGGACTGAGAGAATAAGAGAAGGAAGGGTAGGTTAAGAGAAAGAGGGGCAAGAAAATATGAAAAGGAAAGGAATGGAGGAATACCTAAAGGAATGTACATATCAAGAGATGGAGAATAAGGTGAGGGGAGAGGGAGGGGCTCTTAGAACAAGATAGGGGAGGAATTTTTAGAATCAAACTCATATCAAGGAGTAAAAGGGCACAACTGAGGGGATAAGGAGGGGACATTTGGAAAAGTGGATAGAATAAGAATTAAGAGGGAAGAGGGAAGGGACAAGGGAGGGACCTTTGGAAAGGTGGGTCAATTTGGAATTAGGAGGATAAGGGAAGAGGATAAGGGAAGCTTTTTTGGAAGGGATATGAATTGGAGAGGGTTTGCGCAAAGGAAATTATCTGAGGAGGGATATGATAGAAAGAAAGGGAGAAGAGGACAAACAGTAAGGAGGAATGGAGTAGATGGAAATGCACAGCTAGTAACTATGACACAGTATAAATGGGATAAATTCATCCATGGGAAGAAAATGGATAGCAGAAAGGACCAAAAACCAGGTCCTGAAAATGTGTAGTTTATAAGAAACACAGTGAAAATGAAAGACATAGAATGAAGGAAGGTAAGGGACTAAAACAAAATATACTGTGTGTCATTAGTTACAAAGAAAGGGTAATAATCATGATCTCTGACAGAGCTGGGGTTAAAATGGATATAACTGGAAGGGATGAACAAGGTAACTATGTTGGAGGTGTACTGTGGATAATGAAGCATTATCAATATTGGACCTGTATGCATCCAGATTTTTAAAGGAAGAACTAAATGAGATACAGATGGAAATAGATAACAAAATAATAATAGAGGGCTTTAATTTTTCCCTCTTAGAACTAAATAAATTTAACCAAAAAATAAAGCAGAAAAAAAAAGTTGAGGAGATAAAGAGAATCTTAGATAAGTTAAATAAGATAGGTACCTGGAGAGCCCCTACATCCATGTATGAAGCTAGTAATAGATCTCAGTCTGAGCATACACATAATCCAAACATAGTTTCTGATGGGACAACAATGGTTTAGAAAACATAAGTAAACAAAAGTCCTATTTTAACACTCATCATAATATGGAGATAATTTTGTATTCCTGAGGGGTTGTGGCATTGGGAACAAAAGTTCCACTGGGTATGACCAAACTGGAAAGACTTGGTTTTGAAATGAGCATGGTCCTGGCATTAGATTGTGTCTGATGCTAAGGACCAATCTAGTTAAATATGGTCCTAGTAATGTATGTTAACTTAGAATCAGACTAGTTAAGATGAGCAAATTAAATGCTGACAGGAACATGAACAAATAGACCTAATATTGCATTGCTAGAGCAATTGAGTTGTTTTTTTAGAAAACAAGGTAAAAATACACATTAAGACTTGTAAAGTTTTTCATGCTCATTTACCTAGGGATTCTATTACTAAGATTAGGCCCTGAAGACTTTTGACAGAGTAAAAAGCTGTGAATATATAAAAATATTCTTGGAAGCTTTGTTTGTAATGACAAAATAACAATAATACAAATGCAATGATTGGGAGAAATGGCTGTAAAGACTGGGATACTTGAATGTAAAGGATTATATTATGTTATTAGACATAGGAAATATTGGAAATATAAAGGAAATATATGAAGAAATGAAGAGAAAAGAATTAAAATAATATAGACTATAATTACATTTTTAAAAACAATAGCCATAAAATCAAGAGAAAAAAGTACTAAAGTAAAACATTCAAAGGGAACTCAAAGGAGGATTTTTATATCATCACACATACATAATTTGCATATTTAAACAATGGAGAGTTTGTAGTTTTGATGATAATTTTCTATGAATTTATTTAAATGTTGTTTTGGTGGTGGCGGTTATTAAGCATATAATTTTTTTAATTGAAAAAATATTATCATTAAATGGAAAGAGTAGTTTTAGTTTAATACTGTGCTTGAAAGTCAGACTACAAAGGGTTAAGCAGTCAATAGCAAGTGAGGAAGTGAAGATGATAAGTATCTTTTATTAGGATTTTGGCTGAGAAGGAATGATGGCATCTAGAAAATTTTTTGTTTTGTTTTGTTTATATCTTTGTTATTTTTTTAGGGGAAAAGAGTATGAATAAAAGAAATCGTATGACCATGACAAATATATATAATAGCAGCTCTTTTTCTAATTGTAAGGAATTGGAAACAGAGAGGATACCATCAATTGGGGAATGGCTGAACAAGTTGAGATATATGATCACAATGAAATACTGTCAAATTATGACAAATAGGATGATTTCAGAAAAACCTTTGAAAGATTTACATAAACTGATCCAAAATTTAGTGAGAACATTGTACACAGTAATGGCAATGTTATATAATGATTAACTGAATGATTTAGCTATTCTCAGCAATGCAAGAATCCAAGACAATTCTGAAGGATTTATGATGAAAGAAATATACACTTCCAGAGAAAGAACTGATAAGAGTCTGAATGAAGATTGAAGCATACTATTTTTCACTTTATTTTCTTAGTTTCTTCAACATCATGATCAATATGGAAACATTTTTTACATATCACATGTATAATCTATCTCAAATTGCTCACTATTCATGAAAGGGGGGAGAGGAGAAGGGAGGGTGAGAATTTGTAACTCAAAATTTTAGAAAACTAATGCTAAAAATTGTTTTTTAGAAGTAATTGGGGAAAATAAAATAATGAAAGACATACTTTCTCACTTAATCTCACCATCTCTTATGGGTTCAATTATCATCTCTATCCAGATGATTCCTAGATCTATTTATCCAGCCCTAGTCTCTCCCCTCTCCCTTGAGAAACATATCCGTATCAACAACTGCCTGTTGGACATGTGAAGTTGATAGTACTCCATGTGTTTGAAACATGATATAACCAAACAACACTCATTCTCTTTTACTCCCAATTGCTACCAAGAGTACTATCATCCTTCCTGTCATCTAGGTTCACAACCTCATTGTCATATTTTCTCCTCCATCTCTTATCATAACCAATCAATTGCAAAACGTTCTTATTTCTTCTTTCACAACATCTCTAATTCACCTTCCCTTCTCTTAACCCACATAGCCACTACCCTATTTCAAACTCTCATCACCTCTCATGTGGAATAGAGCAATAGACTTGTGTAACTGATTGCCCTGCCTGAGGTTTCTTCCCATTCCAAACTGCCCTCCACACAGTTGCCAAAGTAATTTTCTCTAAGTGTAGGTCTGACCATGTTAGCTCCCCTTCTCAATGAAGTCCAAGGGTTCCCAATTACTTCTAGGATCAAACATGAAGTCCCTTCGTCTTCAAAACTCTTCACAACCTGCTCCTTCTTATTTTTCTAATCTAACACCAACTCCTCTTGTCTGAAGGTCAGGTATGTTACATCTCTTCCTTCTCAAGGTTTTCTAGCACCTTATAAGAGTCCAGGGTACCTAGACAATCTACAAAATGACTCTCGCCCCCATCAATGGTATTCTCTCAGTTGTATGGGGTATATTCCCTGCACCCTCAGTTCATTCAAGCATTAGCCACTGTATTAGTTTACAAAGGAATATTTACTTCAAAAGTTATAATCACCAATACACAAAGAATATAGACCTCAAATTTTCTTACACCTTACTAAGAGCTACTCTTCCATTCAGTGGTACTACTGGCCCCTTGGCTATTCAAGACTCTCCATCTCTCAGCTATAAACATTCTCTCTGGCTGTCCCCTATGCCTGGAACTCTGTCCCTCCCTTGTTCTGATTCCTGACATCCCAGACTTCCTTTAAGTCTTAACTAAAATCCCACTTTAATTTCAGCATATTCTTTCTGCTAATTGTTTCCTATTTATTTTGCATGTAGCTCATTTTGTATGTGTTTGATTACATGTGTTGTCTCTCCATTAGATCACAAGCTCTTTGGGGGCAGGGACTGCCTTTGCCTCCTATCTAATCAGTCCTTACAGCACAGTGCCTGGAACATAATAGGTGCTTAATAAGTATTTATTGGTTGGTTGACTGATTGACCTAGAGCTTAATCCTCCTCTCTTTTTCCACCTCAGGCTCTGGGGAAAGAACAGGGGTTAGGGTTTACAGTTTACCTCATTTCCTATAGAACACAGTTCCAGTTCCAAGTTCCAGGCCTCAGGCACCCTGGCTTCTTTGGGCTTCCTGGTGGAATTAGCTGGCTGCAAGATCTCAGCTGAAATCCTGTCTTCAAGGTCACCACATTTGAACTCCCAAATCATTAGAGAGAGCACCACCAGCACCTGAAACTGAGAAGGAAAAAAACTCAGGAAAGAGACCTGAGGCCCATTTCTTAGAGCCTGAGTCATTGTCAAAGGGAGGCAGGAAAAGTAAACTTCTTCCTGGTTCACTTCATGATGCCTACACCATGAGTGAACCATGATTTTCCCTCTCTGAAAGCAAAAGGAGGCACAGGAGAGAGACAAAGACAAAGACAAAGAGGAGAGACACAGACAGAGAGCCACAAAGGTAGAGAGAAACAGAGACAGAGACAGAGATAGTCTCAGCCTGGCTAGTTTTAGCTAAAAGCAAAAGGATCCACTAGATCCACTGGGAAAGGAAATGGCAAACACTCCAGTATCCTTGCCAAAAAACAAAACAAAACAAAACAAAACAAAAACCCCAGGGATAGCTATGCCCACCCACATGGAAAACACAAGATGCAGAGTGCCTCCACATCAGGAGATCTGAGTCCAAGGCGCACTCCTTACACCAGACGTTTTACATTCCACTCCCTTCCATGCACCCTACAATATAGATATATTGACATAATTTCTGTTCCTCACATGGTCAAGACACCATCTCCTAATTCTGTATCCTTGCACTGGCTGCTTCTCATCCCTGGAGTGTCCTCCATCCTAACCTCTCTGGCTTCCTTTAGACTCAGCTCAAATATTTACTTCCTGCTGGTCCCTCCAGCTGCAAGTGCCTTTCCTCTAAGATTACCTCCTCTTGACTTTCATTTATTTTGTATGTTCTGATTTTGTTTTAACTTCATCTCCTCCATTAAGAATGGACAGTCTGCTTTTTTATTTGTATCCTCAGCACTTAATACAGTGCCTAGGACATCATAAGGGCCTTGCTAAATACTTGACTCATTGAGAATGTTCTTGAAATGGAAGTCTGGTGCATGCACAGACCCTATCAGCTTGCTAAGATGGCATCTCTATGTGGAGAACACTAGGGAGCTACTTCAAGGAAAATTATGGTAATGTGTGAAAAGAGGCCTTAGAGCATGTGCAAACATTCTGAAACTGGTTCTAGTTGGTTGACCACATGGTTAGGAGGGTCCTTTTCCCACTGAATAGCCATTCCATTAAATAACTCAATTTGTCTTGTCTTCAAAGAGGCCTGTCTAAGCCAGCTCTGGCCAACTTTCTAAAGGCTAGGCAATTGGGAGTTAAGTGATTTGCTCAGGGTCATGCAACCAAGAAGTATCTGAGACCACATCTGAACCCAGGACATCTAGGTCTCTAGACTCTGCTCTCAATCCACTGAGCCACCTAGCTATCCTCTTCCTTTTTTTTCTGGCCATCTCTGGACTGCATTGTTATCCCAGTGGAGCAAGAAAACTCTTCCACTCATGCTGTCTGGTAAGAAACTATGAGGCCTTCCTTGCCTCTGAGACCAAATGGTCCTATGGCTTCGTTACTCATTCTTTTTTTTTTCATCTAGATATAAGAAGCATAGTCTCTGACATGGATTGGGAATATGAATTACAGAAATCAGGAATTGGAATCCAAGCTGGGTATTAAATCCAACCCACAATTAATGCCCTAGGAAAAGATCTTTAGGAGTAACCCTCAGGACCTCAACCCTAGGGCTCACCCGACAGCAATGCTAACTTTGGAAGTCTACTTGGTGGGATCCGTGCTCTAGTTCTGGGGGGTTTTTTTGTTTTTTTGTTTTTTTTAATACAATCTCCTTGTTTCACAGGAGCTAGAAGTCCAATAACCACTTGCAGACCTGAACCCAGTGCTGCTATAGGAAAACTTTAACCTGTTCCATTTTTCCAACAGGGCCAATTCACTCCTTCTTAGACTTGCTGGTAGCTTCCTGCTTTCAAATACTCACCAAACCAGTAGCTGACTTGGTGTGGACACTCACCTAAATTTAGCAAACTACAGCTCAGAAGTCACAAACTCAAAGGATCCACAAACCTCATTAAATCTCCCATAAAAAAGGAATTATAGGTGTGCACTACCACGCCTGGCTTTTATATCTTCAATATGTATTTTATATTTTGTAGGTGTGGAATTGGGGGTAGGGATGTGGATACAGTATCTAGTCCAGGGATTTTCATTGTTTTGGGGAATTTCCAGTAAGGAAATTCCTTCTGCCAATGCAAATAAGCACCTACTCTGCAATAGGTATAGTCTTAGAAATTTGCCCAGACTACTGGGAGATTAAGTAACTTGTCCAGAGTCGCACAGCCAGTATATATCTGAGACTGGAGTTGACATCTCAGGTTGTTCTGGTTCCAGAGTCAGCTTTCTACATTCTTCAAGTCAGGGAAGCTAAACTAATACACATAAAACAATTAAAGAAGAATTCGATACTAACTGGAATAAAATGACTATATTTGATAAAAATTCAGAAAACAGATCACCAAGGACTGGAGCAATTTTTTTTAAAGCTACATAGCAAAGACGGGACTTAAATTGGACCTTGAAGGGTGGGTAGGATTTGGGTCATCCTTATCTGATTCTTGCCGATTCTTTATAAGAAGCAGATGAGAGAAAAAGAAATGTCATACACTAGGCACCCACAAAAGAGCACTGGTTTTCATCCAAGTGTGATTTCTCTGGTATTGTTCTTCCAGCTTTTGTGGTGGGGCTCTGAAACAGGGTGGCTTGCCAGGGTCAAAAGAGGTTAATCACTGGTTAAAGGAAATGCAATAGCAGCTGACCCTCAAAGATATTGTCAGCTTCTGAAAGCCTGGACAAATGACAGGTCTCAAAATTTCTAATGATTTTAGCTTTCTTCCTTCAAATAATGATTTTTATATAATAAAAGATTCAGTCATTCCATCTCTTTAGACTCTGCTTTCTGAAACCCAACCTAAATTATGCCCTTGGGCTATAGTTGGAGAGGCTCAGCAAATCCTTATAAATCTATACAGAAACTAAAAGTGAAATGGGAAGAAGTGCGGAAGAGGGGCAAAACGTTGATGAGATTTTCTTGGAGAATTACAAACAGGATTCTGCCAAAACAGGGCAAGCGATTCCTATGGATTAATTAAACTACAATTTTTATTGTTGTTAAACACTCACAAGAGGAACTTTTACACTCCCTTCCCCAATGTTGTTTTGTAAGCTCTCAACTCTGCTTTAGGCAACCCCAATGACGTCAAAGCTGACTTTTCAAAGCAGAACAGGCAAGTGGTGATGCTGCCAAGCCACAAGAATCAGAGATTTTCGAGCTAGGACCTTAGAGGTTACCTAAAGGTCATCCATCACAATCTCCTCCTTTCCCAAAGAAAAGGAGGAACAGAGAAGTAAAATAACTTACCCATCATCATCTAAGCTATCCCCTCCTTCCTTAGAATGCATCCCCGAAACATCTCCATCTTGTAAAATCCTGAGTTTCCTTCCAAGCTGACCTCAGATACTACCCCCTTAATTAGGGGTCCCTTTCCTATAAGTTAGTGTCTCCTCATAAAAACTAACTATGTGTGTGTGTGTGTGTGTACATATATAGTAATAATAGCAATGGAAAATAATAATAGATGACATTTATGCAGAACTTTTTATTTTTATGTCACTAAATCATTACAATAACCCTTTGAGGAAAGTACTATCATTATTTCCATGAGGAAACTAAGGCTGGGAGAAGCTAAGTGACTAGCCCCAGGCCACATGACTAGTAAGTATCTGGGGCAGAATTTGAACACAGAATTGGAGTTCTCAGATTTTGAACTCAGAAATTGAATTCCTGTCTCCAAGTCTTAGAGCACTATCTACCTCAACACTTAGTTACCTCTGTCTATTTTTATATGTATGTGTGTGTATATATATATGTATGTATACATATATATACATATAATACACATATATTATTGCTATATATATTTGTGCAGCAATGCTCTGGACTTACTCTTCCCAACTCAGTAGCTGGTCAGTTCCCTCGGGCTCCTTTCTTTTCAGCTTGGTATTATCTTGTCCATTAGAAGGTATGCTCCTTTGAAGGGAGGGACCGTGTTTCTCCTCGTATTTGTATGCCCAATTCTAAGCATTACAGCATATAACATAGTAACTGGTTAATTAATGCTTAGTTCCTTCCTTCCCTCAGGTTTCTAGGGTGAAGAACTAGGAGATAACTCTCTCTAATGCTATCACTTTTAGCCCCCATTCCCACTGGTTTTCCATCAATTTAACCACAAGTGATCAGCACCCCTGTTTTACTTAACCAATGAACATTGATTAGTTTTTACAAAGGGATGTTTACTAAGAAGGTGTGGCAAGGACTGAAATGCAAACATTTCCTTCTAGCACCTGAGGCACACACTTTCCCCTAAACCACTTTGGGAAGAGTGCATTAAAATTTAACGCAGCTGCTACAAAAATTCATCCCACCAAGGTCACTTCTGAATTCAAAATAGTAGACGGATTAATGAATCTGCATCTTTGCTAACCACTGGGATAGGTCAAGAAGTTTGATTTGCCACCTTACCTATGCTCAGCTATCTGCAGATCCCAGCCTGGACTCCAGTTGCTTGACTTCAAAGTGCTTGCTCTTCTGACCTTTCAAAAGTGACAAGATTATAGCCAAGACTCCTTCCCTCCTCCTCCCACCCCCCACCCCCAAAACCAGAAGCAAAAACTGAGGATAGAAGTTTGAAAAATAGTAATAGTCACTAGCATTTATGTAGTGTCTACTATGTGTTAGGTACTGTGCTTACAAATGTTTTATCCTCACACCACCCTTAGAGGTAGTGCTATTTTACAGATGAAGAAACTGAGACAAAAAGATGTTAAGTGACTTGTCCAAGATCACAAAGCTAATGAGTGTCTGAGACTGGATTTGGAGGGAAAAAAAATTCAGGCTCCAGGACTGGTGCTCCATCCACTCTGCCACAGAGCTGTTGACTAAGATAGAAATATGGATGAACATGACTGATCTATAAGGGTCTTTCTGCCCAACCTCTTTTCAGGGGCCACTGAACTCTTATTGGCAAAATCAGCCCTATCCTAAACTCTGGGGTTAATCCCAGATCTAGCCAGGAGAATAATAATAATTGGCATTTATATATGACTTTACAATCTACAAAATAACTTATATGCATTCCATTCACCCAAATTCATCTTCGTTTCCTCCTCAACAATTCTCTTCCATATCACATAGCTCTTCAGTTGCCAGATTTTGTGATCTCTACTTGTACAGGTATCTGGCATTTGTGGTTATCTATAAAATAATCACACTTGATAGGCTCTAAAGTTTCTCCCAGTTCTAAATCTATCCATGATTCTATGACCTACTCGGGTCATAGAATCATTTATTGTAATAGATTTCTAATTGGTATCCCTGATTTAAGCCTCTCCTGTCTCCAATCCATTCTCCACACAGCTGCCAAATTGATTTTTCTAAAGTTCATAGCATGTCACGCATACTCTCAACTCAATAAATTCAAATGACTCCCTATTACCTCCAAAATCAACTCCTCTATTGGGTATTTAAAGCTTTTAACAACCTTGTCCCAACCTGCCTTCATAGCCTTATTTCATATTACTCTCCTCCAGGTCAAATACTCTCAGAGCCTTTATACAATCTCTCATGCTCTAATTGTCTTTCCTCTTCACCTTTGTCTCTTATAATCTCTAGTTTCTTAAAAAGCTCAGATCAAGCACCACCTTTATAAGCATCACTTTTCCTGATCCCTGCAGCTGCTGGTACCTCACCCTACCTGTACCCCACCCAGTCACTTGTAATGTGTAACAATTTTATATGTACACCTATAAACAGCAGTGTGCAGATAAAATGTTTAGCAGCAATGCATTAGGGTTCCAATTTTGCCACATCCACTCCAACATTTCTCATTTTCCTTTACTGGCCAATCTGATAGGTGTGAGGTGGTACCTTAGAGTTGTTTTAATTTGCATTTCTCTAATCAAGAGTAGTTAGAGTATTGCTGGTGGAGTTGTGAACTGATCCAACCATTCTGAAGGGCAATTTGGTATTATGCCCAAAGGGCTATAAAACAATGTATACCTTTTGGTCCAACAATACCACTACTAGGTCTGTGTCCCAAAGAGATAAAAAAAAAATTGGGAAAGGACCTACTTGTTCAAAAATATTTATAACTGGTTAGAACATTTTTATGGAAGAGGGGAGAGGGACAATTTGGATTATATAACTGCTCTCTTTATGTTGGCAAAGAATTGGAAACTAAAGGGATTTCCATCAACTGGGGAATGCCTGTGGTATAAGCCTGAACAAAAAGTGGTGGAATACTATTGTGTTGTAAGGGATTTTGAAAAGGATGATTTCAGAAAAAGCTAGAAAGACCTACATGAACTGATAGAGAGTGAAATAAGCAGAACCAGGAAAATATTGTATATAGTAACAGCAATATTGTGGAACAATCAAATGTGATGCTACTAACAGCAATTCAATAATTCAGAATAATTCTGAGGGACTTATGACAAAGAATGCAATCCAACTCCCGAAAAAGAACTCTTAGAGTAAGAATGCTGATGGAAACTTGATTTTTCCCTTGTTAATTTGGGTGTATGTTTTAGGATTTCGGTTTTATAAGATTATTCACGTATTCAAATGAATAATATGGACACTTGTTTTGCATGATAATACATGTATAACTCTGACTGAATTATTTGCTAGCTCCAGGAGGTGGGACAGAAGAAGGGAGAGGGACAATTTGGATTATATAACTTCCAAAAACTCATGTGGAAATTTGTTATTAAAATTTAAAAAACCAAAAAAAATAGTTCACAATTTTACTAACAATGTATTAGTGTCCCTTTTTTGCCACACTCCCTCCAACATCTGACATTTTAGTCAATTTGATAGATATGAGATGATATCTCAGAGTTACTTTGATTTGCACTTCTCTAATCAATAATGCTTTTGAGCATTTTTAGACTAGTTTCTTTTTATTATTTTTTAAAATTTATTAATATTCATTTTTTAGTAAGGTTAACATGGTTACATGATTCATGCTCCTACTTTCCCCTTCACCCTTCGCACTCCCCCCACCCCTGGCCAATGAGCATTTCCCCTGGTTTTAACATGTGTCATTGATCAAGACCTATTTCCAAATTGTTGATCATTGCATTGGTGTGGTAGTTTTGAATCAAGATCCCCAATCATGTCTGCCTCAACCCATGTGTTCAAGCAGCTGCTTTTCTTCTGTGTTTCCACTCCTGCAGTTCTTCCTCTGAATGTGGGTAGCGTTCTTTTCCATAAATCCCTCAAAATTATCCTGGATCATTGCATTGCTGCTAGTACAGAAGTCCATTGCCTTCTATTTTACCACAGTGTATTGGTCTCTGTGTACAATGTTCTTCTGGCTCTGCTCCTTTCACTCTGCATCAATTCCTGGAGGTCTTTCCAGTTCACATGGAATTCCTCCAGTTTATTATTCCTTTGAGCACAGTAGTATTCCATCACCAGCATATACCACAATTTGTTCAGCCATTCCCCAATTGAAGGACATACTCTCCTTTACCAGTTTTTTGCCATCACAAAAAGTTTGGCAATAAATATTTTTGTACAAGTCTGTTTATCTATGATCTCTTTGGGGTACAAACCCAACAATGGTATGGCTGGATCAAAGGGCAGGCATTCTTTTATAGCCCTTTGAGCATAGTTCCAAATTGCCATCCAGAATGGTTGGATCAGTTCACAATTCCACCAGCAATGCATTAATGTCCCAATTTTGCCACATCCCCTCCAGCATTCATTACTCTCCCCTTCTTTCATTTTAGCCAATCTGCTGGGTGTGAGGTGATACCTCAGAGTTGTTTTGATTTGCATTTCTCTAATTATTAGAGATTTAGAACACTTTCTCATGTGCTTTTTGATACTTTTGATTTCTTTACCTGAAAATTGCCTATTCATGTCTCTTGCCCATTTATCAATTGGGGAATGGCTTGATTTTTTATACAGTTGATTTAACTCCTTGTATATTTGAGTAATTAGACCCCTGTCAGAGTTTTTTGTAATAAAGATTTTTTCCCAATTTGTTGTTTCCCTTCTGATTTTGGCTGCATTGTTTTTGTTTGTACAAAAGCTTTTTAGTTTAATATAATCAAAACCATTTATTTTACAGTTTGTAATTTTCTCTAACTCTTGCTTGGTTTTAAAATCTTTCCTTTCCCAGAGATCTGACAAGTATACTATTCTGTGTTCACTTAACTTATTTATAGTTTCCCTCTTTATATTCAAGTCATTCACCCTGAATATATCTTCTTAACATTCTGAATTTATCTTGGTGTAGGGTGTGAGATGTTGATCTAAACCTAATCTCTTCCATATTGTTTTCCAAATTTCCCAAAGTTTTTGTCAAAGAGTGGATTCGTGTCCCAAAAGTTGGGCTCTTTGAGTTTATCATACACTGTCTTGCTGACGTCACTTACCCCAAGTCTATTCCACTGATCTTCCCTTCTGTCTCTTAGCCAGTACCATACCGTTTTGATGACCACTGCTTTAATATCATTTAATAACATTTTAATATCTGGTACTGCTAGGCCCCCCTTCCTTCACTTTTTTTTTTCATTATTTCCCTTGATATTCTTGATCTTTTGTTATTCCAAATGAACTTTGTTATAGTTTTTCCTAATTCAGTAAAAAAGTTTTTTGGTAGTTTAATAGGTATGGCGCTAAATAGATAAATTAATTTGGGTAGAATGGTCATTTTTATTATGTTAGCTCATCCTACCCATGAGCAATCAATGTTTCCCCAATTGTTTAGATCTAGTTTTATTTGTTTGGAAAGTGTTTTGTAGTTGTTTTTGTATAATTGTATGTTTGTTTTGGTAGATAGATTCCTAAGTATTTTATATTGTCTAGGGTGGTTTTAAATGGTGTTTCTCTTTCTACCTCTTGCTGCTGTGATGTGTTGGAAATATATAGAAATGCTGATGATTTATGTGCATTTATTTTGTATCTTGCAACTTTGCTAAAGTTGTTGATTATTTCTACAAGCTTCTTAGTTGATTCTCTAGGATTTTTTAAATAGACCATCATATCATCTGCAAAGAGTGATAGCTTAGTCTCCTCATTGCCTATTTTGATACCTTCCATTTCTTTTTCTTCTCTAATTGCTACTTCTACTGTTTCTAGTACTATGTTGAATAATAGAGGTGATAATGGGCATCCTTGTTTCACTCCTGATCTTATTGGGAAGGCTTCTAATTTATCCCCATTGCATATGATGCTTGTTAATGGTTTTAGGTATATACTGTTTATTATTTTTAGGAAAGGTCCTTCTATTCCTATACTTTCCAGTGTTTTCAATAGGAATGGGTGCTGTATTTTGTCAAAGGCTTTTTCAGCATCTATTGAAATAATCATGTGATTTTTGTTTGTTAGACTGTTGTTATGGTCAATTATTTGAATGGTTTTCCTAATGTTGAACCATCCTTGCATTCCTGGTATAAATCCCACCTGATCATGGTGGATGATCCTCTTGATTACTTGCTGGAGTCTCTTTGCTAGTATTCTATTTAAGATTTTTGCATCTATATTCTTTAGGGAGATTGGTCTGTAGTTTTCTTTCTCTGTTTTTGATCAACCTGGCTTTGGAATCAGTACCATATTTGTGTCATAAAAGGAATTTGGTAGGATTCCTTCTTTGCTTATTATATCAAATAATTTGTATAGTATTGGGATTAGTTGCTCTTTGAATGTCTGATAGAATTCACTTGTGAATCCATCAGGCCCTGGTGATTTTTTCTTGGGGAGTTCTTTGATGGCTTGTTCAATTTCTTTTTCTGATATTGGATTATTTAGGTATTCTATTTCTTCTGCTGTTAATCTAGGCAATTTGTATTTTTGTAAATATTCATCCATATCTCCTAGATTGCTATATTTATTGCCATATAACTGGGCAAAATAGTTTTTAATGACTGCCTTAATTTCCTCTTCATTAGAGGTGAGGTCTCCCTTTTCATCTTTGATACTGTCAATTTGGTTTTCTTCTTTCCTTTTTTTTATTAGATTGACCAGTACTTTGTCTATTTTATCTGTTTTTTCCAAATACCAGCTTCTAGTCTTATTTATTAAATCAATAGTTTTTTTGCTTTCGATTTTATTAATTTCTCCCTTGATTTTTAGTATTTCTAATTTAGTTTTCATCTGGGGATTTTTAATTTGCTCGCTTTCTAATTTTTTAAGTTGCATGCCCAATTCATTAATCTCTGCCCTCCCTAATTTGTTAATATATGCACTCAAGGATATAAATTTCCCCCTGAGTACTGCCTTGGCTGCATCCCACAGATGAGCATTTTTTCATAGTTATACCTTTGATTTCCTCATCCAGAATTTTTTATATCTTTTGACCATTTATCAAATGGAAAATGGCACATTTTCTTATAAATTTGACAAAGTTCTCTATTTGGTAAAATTTGGGGGAAAACTGGAAAACTATTTGACAGAAACTAGATGAAGACTGTAAGGATGGGGGGTGGGACAAAAAGAGCCAGAAGAAGGCCATTGGTGACAGTTACTGACAGTTGGGACCAGAGAGGATTCTGGGAGGCTCCAGAGGAGGAAGGGGGGAAAAAGGAACTTCCGGCGGCGGAGGACTGAGAGAGGGAGGAGGAGAACATCCAAGCTTGAATCCAGTCCTGAGGGCTTCCTGAGGATCTTTCTTTGGACATTGAAACCCTGATTCCCTAGTCAAAGGCATCCCAGCTCTTCTCACCCAGCAAGACTTCAACCATAAAGTTAGCTAAGTTTTGGGACTCCATTTTTGGAAACCATTCTTTTAGCCTCCTTCTCCCATTACCCAACCTTGCTGAGAGACCCTTTCTGGTCTAACTTGAAATTATAGAGAAGGATAGAAATAGAAACAGAAGGAGAAGAAACAAGGGGGGGAGCTGCTTGGGAGTGGGAACCCCTAAGTTTCCCACCCAAGTGATGGACCCCATAGAAAGAGAGAAGAGGGCACCCCAAAATCCCTCTGCCCTTCGTCCCTTTCCCCAATCCCTATATTGATGTTAATAAAAGACATTCATTAGTCAGATAGCATTCCAGAGTGCCTGAGAGATGAGGGGGAGGGGAAACACAGCTTAGTCTGGCTGCCTCCATCTTGAAGCCAGACCACCCACTGTGAAGTTGACTGACCTTGGGGGGGGGGGAGGGCTTGAGTAAACCCTGCCCTCATTCAGAATCAGATTGGGATCCCCTATACCTCATCTTAAAGGGAAGCCTTGCCCCCAACTCCTGTGGGGTGGCACGACCATTCAGGTCACCCAGTTTTGGGGTGATACCCCCTTGAAGTATAGCCAGTGCATATTTGGTGGGAGGGGAGAGCTTGAAGAGAGTCCCCCTCATGGACTCTCTATCTCACCTCCATTCCTCTATCATAACATTAATTACTGGCTCTGTTAATTATTACAGTTTTGGCAGAGGCTCTCATTATTCTTATAATTTCAATATCTTACACCATTTACTAAGATAAGATCAAAATGGATACATGCCTTAGATAAAAAGGAGATATTACAAGTAAATTAAAAGGACAAGGACCACATTATTAATCCGATTTATGAATAGGAGAAGAATTTATGAATAAACAAGAAATAGAAAGCATTGTAAAATGTAAAATGGACAATTATGAATACATTAAATTGAAGTGGTTTTGTACAAATAAAATGAATATAACCAAGATTAGAAAGAAAGCAGTAAGTTGGAGGAAAAAACATTTTATAGGCAGTTTCTCAGAAAGAGGTCTCATATCCACACCTTTTAAAATCTAGATAATTAACAAAACAATAGATCAAACCATGATTTATAACATTTGTCGATTTCTGAGGTATAAATGCTCACAATGGCCTTTTGTGAGCTACTTTGAGCTAATTTCAATTCACCCTTTATGTATGTCCATGTTGCCTCTTCTAGCCAGATGATAAACTCCTTGAGATTGGTAACAATTTTCACTATTGTCTCTGTATCTCCTAACTCCTGGCACAGTATTGTTGTTAAGTTGTCCAATTGTATACAACTCTTCATGAACCTGTGGACTATAGCATGCCAGACCTTCTATCCTCCATTATTTTCCAAAGTCTATCTAAGCTCATGTCCATGTTCCCATGACATTATCTATCCATCTCATTTTCTGCCATCCCCTTCTCCTTTTGCTTTCAGCCTTCCTTAACATTAGCACATAGTTGGAATTTAATAAATGCATGCTGATTGATTGATCTCCCTTAATCATTTTTAACAACACTGGATATTATTATCCTTTCTTTATACATGTGGAAATTAAGATACAGAGTGGGAATGCAATTTGTCCAAGGTCACAAAGCTAATGGGTGGGGCAGGCAGAATCGGAACTTAGGGTTAACACCAAATTCACTGTTCTCTCCAATCTACCACAGCTACAACTGTAACATTAAATCACATACATAGAAGGAGTCCCACATTAGGAATTAATTATCCAAGAAGTGAAACAACATTTCTGTTTATCTCACAGTCTCTGCTTTTTAAGGTGAGACCCAGCTCCTGTTATGTAATTTAGATCTCTCAGAGAACATAAGACAGAAGAGGAAGTTTGGTGTAGAAGGAAGAAAACAAGTCACTTTATATTTTTTGAATTCAATTTTCTTGTCTGTAGAGTTGCGATGATAACACTTGAACTACCTACTTCATAGAGTGGTTGTGAGAGGGAGAGTGTTTGTAAGCCTTCAAGTTCTGCATAAATGTCCTGCCTCTACCAATAGGTTTCCATTTAGATAAGATTTCTTCATCTTTTCTACATTGTGGACCCCTTTACCAGTTTGGTGAAGCCTAGAACCCTCTTCTCAGAATAACCTTTGTTGCTTCCATCCAA
Organism: Gracilinanus agilis; assembly: GCF_016433145.1. Taxonomy (NCBI): domain Eukaryota; kingdom Metazoa; phylum Chordata; class Mammalia; order Didelphimorphia; family Didelphidae; genus Gracilinanus; species Gracilinanus agilis. Next base: position 375,461,562 of record NC_058132.1, on the reverse strand, counting down.
AATAAGCAGTGCTAAAGGTTGCTCTAAAAATAGCATTCTCTTAGTCTGGGTACAATGTCTGGACAAAATGAAAGACTCACATCATTGAAGGAAATTGAGTTTACTTTGCCCTAACATGGCAAGGATTTGCAACAAAGTGACATTTAGCTTCTCTGGAAGTAGCCCATTCTTATTCCATATGGAAATGAAACTGGACAAAGGATACAGCAATTCACTTGGTCTTCATAAATCTACCAAGTCTGGGGGGGTCCTGATTCCATATGACTGGGACTTTTTATGCCCCAGAAAGCAGGGGCTAATGAAGTTCTGGGGACAACTTTGTTTCTTTTGGGAAAACTAAAAGAGAAAGAAGAAGGGTCTAGATCTATACCATATTGGGGGGCTAAAGGGGGGAATAGGAAGAAGCTATATCAGTGGTACCAAGAGCCAGTCAGGTCCTAGGATTGTTTTGTCTGTTTGAGGGAAATCCATGCCCCAGGAGGGAAGGAGCAGGGATGGGCCTAACCTATGAGGTAGGGAAACACTGCTGGATAAATAGCTCTAATACAGACAAAAAGGACAAATTCCAATTAGAAATTATTGAAAATAAATACATTTTTTTCTTTTTACATCCAGGTTCACAGACTCCTGAAATCTAAGAATCCATTGACCCTAGATTGAGAACTCCTGACTTAGACCCTCTCTGGCTCTGAATCTTGATTTGGTTTGGACCTTTAGTTAATAACCCTTGTATTGTAGCTGTCCATTATCTCCATAGGCTCATGTCAAAGTCTGGATCTTCTTTTAATCTCATATTCCCTATAGCTATTCAGAAAGACCAACAAGTTAGGCAAAGACCTCAAGTCTGAGCATGGAAACAAGGACAAAGGTCAATTATTCTAGACAGGTGTCCAGAGATATGGCTGAAGGTGGGTATAAAACCAGAAGATCTAACTACAGGGAATAAGTAAGTACTTTTATCTAAAAGACTACACAGAATCCAAAAAGACATAGCATGAGTAAAAGCACTAGTTGGTGCTGGGTGTCCAACAGCAGGCATCAGAAGCCTACTCAGAGAATGTCCAGTGGAAAAAAAATTCAGATTCTGTGAGGATGGGGTGGGGGAGAAACTCTATTCTAAGGAAACAATACAGGAATCTCCTTAATGAGGAATTAAAGTTAGGCCAACAGATTAGCAATGGCCATCTAATAGTGTTGGTCTTATTATATTCTTGGTTGTATTATATTTTCTCTACCTTGGAAAAAAAATTCATGTCACAGACTGGGGTTGGTTTGGCTGTACACACAGGGGTTAAGCAATCCTACTTGCAAAGGCGAGGAGAACCCAGAAACAGAAAAACAGATTTGGGTTGTAACAGAGACTTCGTCGATAAGCAGGATTTAGACAAAGAGAAGAAGGAGGGTTAATAGAATGTACAGTGACCATGCTTTCAAGAGACAGTTAGATAGCCCAGTGAAGAGAGCAATGGGCCTGCAGTCAGAAAGCCTTGAGTTTGAATCTGAACTCAGATATTTAATTGCTGTTAGGTCCTAGGCAAGCCACTTGTCTACTCTCTTGGTTTCCTCATTTGTAAAATGGAGATAATAATAATAGCACCTTTGTTGTTGTTTAGTTATCTTTCAGTTATATCTGACTCTTCATGACTCCTTTGGGGATTTTTTTTGGCAAAGATACTAGAGTAGTTTGAAAAGGTAAAAGAAAACTCTCTGCCTTTGCTCTTTCAAAAAACTTTATTAAAAGGAAAAACCCACCAGAGTTCCCTAGGCTGAAATTAATTAACCCTGCTAAACCCTGAATCTTCTCAGATTCAAAGTCCCCTCCTAGATGTGGGATTGGTCCTTATACAGAACAACCCTGTGCCTGGAAGTAGGGGGCGTGGTCTCCTCTAGCACGGGATTGATCCATTTGGGACCAATTCCACACCAGAAAATAGGCGTGGTCCCTCCCCCCAGAATGGGATTGGTCCATCCAAGACCAATCCCATGCCAGGAAGTAAGGGGGTGGGACCCAAGGCACCCTGGGGGATACAGTTATCTCAACCACAACAATTTAAAACCTACAAAGTTTGCCATTTCTTTCTCTGGGTCATTTAACAGATAAGGAAACTGAGGCAAACAGGGATAGGTAACTTGGTCAGGATCACACAGCTAATTAGTTTATGTGGTTGGATTTGAACTCAGGAAGATGAGTCTTCCTAACTCCAGGCCCAGCACTCTAACCACAGCATCACCTAGCTGCCCTGCCTCCAATCAAATGAGATAATAATGGAAAGGGCTTACCACAGGGCCTGGCACATAGTAGGTGCTTAATAAATGTTCATTTTTTTATTTCCAGGCTTTGTTGGGAAGCTTCTAATAGAAAAGAGGCTGAATATATAATAGTCATCCTTCAAGTCAAATGACCCTTACCCTGTGAGATTTTTTTAAGGTAAGTAGCCTATAAACAGTAATGAAGGGGTACCATGGCATGGTGGACTGAATCCTACCTCAGAGTCAAGAATGCTTGGGTTCAAGTTCTGCCTTTGACATTTGCTGATTATGTGGCTCTGGGCAAGCTGCTCACTTTCTCAGGGACCTAAGCATCTCTTTAAGACTCTGAGTAACAGAACTGAGGTACACGAATAGAGGGTGTTCCTCACCAGGCACTCCCAATATCAGTGAAATTAAGTCTAATACAAAAACAAAACAAAACAGTGAAATCTAACAACCTATCCACTGCCACCATTAGTTGTCAAATATTAGGCTAACTATAATCAGTTATGTTGCAAACCTACTTAGATGAGTCATAATTGAATATGAAAATAATTTGCTAAATTTACAAGGAAGGTCCATTTGCACTTGGATTTTTGATCATGGGGCTCACTACTGAAAAAAGGTAAACACTCTTGGTATAGAGAAGGATCTTGTAGAGGAATAGTGATGTAAAGAATATGTTCACAGAATGGCATTTCCCACAATGCTTGGGACTGAGAGATGCTCCTCATCATCTTGTAGGTTGGTGATGTCACCAGGCAAAGACCCTGATTAGAGAAGAGACTACAAATTAGAAAATTTTTAAAATAATGCTTGAAGTATCACACAGGAATGGCAATAGAGAGACTTATAGGTAATAGGAGGGGTGGAAGAGATGATGGCTTGGGAAAGGTGGTGGTTATGTAGGTGGGGAAGATAATGTCCATTTTGGACATGTTAAGATTAAGATGTTCATAAGACTTCAAGTTCAAGATGTCCAATAGGCAGTTAGAGGCTTAAGAGTGGAGGTCAGGAGAGAAGTTAGAGCTGGACAAACAGATCTATCTGACAGTCCTCAGCACGGAGATGATAATTGAATCCATTGGAGCTAATAAGATCACCATGTGAAATAGTATAGAGAGAGACGAGAAAGGAACCAGGACAGAGCCTTTCAGGGCACTCGCAGTTAGGAAACATGACCCGGATGAAGACCATTAAAGAAAAACTAAGAAAGAACATCCAGATACGAGGAAAACCAGCAGAGAACGATATCACAAAACCCTTGAGAGAAAGGAATTTCAAGGAAAAGAGGATGATTGACAATGTCTAAAGTTGCAGAGAGAAGAATGAGATATGGATAGGGAACATTAGATTTGTCCGTTGAGAGAATACTGGTAACTATGGAGAGAGCGGTTTTAGTTCAATGATAAGGTCAGAAGGCAGACTACAAAGAGCTAAAGGGTGGGTGGTGGGAGGGGGAATGGAGGCCATGGATTTTTAAAAAGCTTTTTCAAGCAGTTAAACCACAAAAAGGAGGAGAAATATAAGATAATAGCTAGCAAGAATGGATGGATTAGAGAAGGGTTGTTTTTTTGAGGATAGGGAGACAATTATATATTTGCAGGCACCAGGGAAGCAGTCAGACAGGGAGGGATTGAAAATTAGTGAGTGGCAATGAGAAAGGGGACGATCTCCAGGAGAAGATTGGATAGGAGCACATGTGGAGGCAACAGATTTGGGTTCAGCAAAAAAGAAGGATCATCTTTTCCTATGAGATGGGCGTAAAGGAAGAGATAATAGGGGAAGACGAGTGATATGAGATATGAAGAGGGTAGAAGAGGGATGTTTCAGGGAATAACCTTTGTATATTCAGCAAAATATGAGGTAAGATTATCTGAGAGGGTGATCCATTGAATGATGAGGGATAATAATACATATCATAACATATATACTATTAATAATAATAATGAGAGATGGAAAAGTTTGAGGAAACCATAAGGAGTGAGTAGAATAGTAAATTGATTAGGGGAGTCACTAATAAAGGATTAATGTCGAATTAATATATAAATTTTTTTCTCTTTGTGTATGATCACAAGGCATATATCACTATTTGATCCTCCTCATTATTTATTGTGTTTCGTGTCTTAATTAGATGGCTTGCTAACAAATTTATGGGTCTTTGGAATGCCTAGCAACAGAGAAACACCACACAAATGGATTGATGCTACAGGGTGTGGTTTGAATAGATGATTACCACTAAAACAACACACCCAAACCTAAGAGTAGTAAAGGTCCATGACACTGGTAAATAAAGTTTAATGGGTAGTTTAGAGGACAGAACTGGAGGTCCAAAAGCCCAGACTAGGGCGTTAGACTAACATTTTTTCTTCTAAGTTATAGGAAGCCATGGAAGATTTTTGAGCAAAGAATGCCATGTTTAAAGGAAGACTAATATCATATTGAGGTACATGACAGATTCGAAATTCCACTATCCACCACCATATTCTCTAGCATATAAACTCTACCTCACCTCTCTCACCCACACATTATCTCTCCCATTCTCTATTCTAGACTTCTCAAGATAGCAACTAAGTGACTCAGTGACTAAAGGGTTGGACCTGGAATCAAGAGGACCTGAGCTCAAATCCACCCTCAGACACTTACTAGTAGTTTGATTGTAGGTTAGTCACTTAACCTCTCAGTCCCAATTAGAGATGTGCAAAAGAATTTCCAGTTTCCTAATTATAAAATGTGAATGATAACAGCATCTACCTCTTAAGGTTGTTGTAAGGATGTATTGAGAAAATATTTGGAAAGTGTTTGCAAACCTTAAATCACTTTGTAAATTATTTCTATTATTATAATTCAAATTGAAGTTAAATTAAAAAGTATGTCAGACCATCTTGCCACTTACCATTGGGTTAAAATCTGAAACATATTTTATTTATATATTTTAAAGCCAGCCCTATGATTTCATCAATGTAGGGAAATCCCAGTAAGAGATTTATTCAATCCAACCAAATCAGCACTTTCTCTGTAATTTATTATCTAAATCAGTGATTCCCAAACTTTTTTGGTCTACTGCCCCCTTTCCAGAAAAAATATTACTTAGCCCCGTGGAAATTATTTTTTTTTCATTTTAATAGCAATTAATAGGAAAGATAAATGCACCTGTGGCCATCAACACTTCCCTGAATTGCTGCAGCACCCACCAGGGGGTGGTAGCGCCCACTTTGGGAATCACTGGTCTAAATGAATAACAAGTGAAATTTTATTCATGAAACTTAAATTTTTCAATGTTGTTCTAGCCTGAACTTCTAAGAACTTTATTTGCTATATTGCAAATAAAGCAATTTCTCAGTATTTGAAGTGGCAGAGTAAAACAGACACGACAACAAAATCTACCCAGAGTTAAAATATGAAAACATTGGATGAGGCAGGGGAATCTTTGTCCTTGTACTTTAGGACCTAACTACATTGAACTGCATTTTTTTCCATCAATATTTTTGATTTAATAAACATTGCCAATGTAAAGGGAATTAGGCAGACTGTATAGATGGTGAAGTTTGGAGTCAAGAAGACAGGTTAAATTCTACTTTCTAATACAACTATGTGGCCCAGGGCAAGTCATTTACTTTCTTTTTTTTTTTTTTTTTAACCTTTACCTTCCATCTTGGAGTCAATACTGTGTATTGGCTCCAAGGCAGAAGAGTGGTAAGGGTAGGCAATGGAGGTCAAGTGACCTGCCCAGGGTCACACAGCTGGGAAGTGTCTGAGGCCAGATTTGAACCTAGGACCTCCTGTCTCTAGGCCTGGTTCTCATCCACTGAGCTACCCAGCTTCTTACTTTCTAAGGGCTCAGGCAAGTCCCTAAGACCTAACTCCTAAGATAAAGAAAACTCCAAACCACAGATCATCTGCATAGCACTTTCAGGCTTGAGGAACCACATCTGCATATGGAAGGGTCAGCTAAGAAGTTAGCAAATACCATGAACTTGTCCTCTCTCTATAGAGCTCTGATGTGCCTTTTCTCTGCCCAATCATTTACGTGAACTAGATTAGCATTTTGGAGAACCTTGAATGGTCATGGTCTAATTTATGATATAGTATTCCAAGATATAAATTTGGGGAGGGAATAGTCACTGTGAGCTAGAGCAAGTTCTATGACCAAAAATCCTAGCTCTGTACCAGGAAAAGTCCTCAAGGAAAGGGGTAGGAGACAGCAAGTCTGAGGGCATTTGCTTACTATAACAACCTCACTCTCTGTTCCAAAGAATTTGTCCACCTGAGAGTAGCCTCTGAGCAGAGACTGAGGGAGCAAAACTGGGGAGACAGGCAAGGCAAGGTGAAGTAATCTGCATTTATCAAGCCTTTACTCTGTGCCAGGGTCTCTGCCAAGAACTGGGGATGCAAATACAAAGCAAAAGTAGATAGTCCCTGCCTTCAAGGAGCTTATCTTCTAATGGAAGAAGACAACACATAAAAGAAGCTGAAAGGGAGCAAGGCAAAGAAGGTAAAATTACCCCCAGAAGCATGATGTTGAAGTCTGAAAAAGAGGGAGAGCACAGCTGGAAGAAAATAAAGAGAGGAAGTCCTAGGTCCTTCTTTAAAACATTACTCAACAATGAGAGAAGAGGGCAGGCAAAAAGAATAGATGTTCTAGGGTGAGGAGTCTCCAGATGCAAAGGTAACACTGCTCCAGGGTAACTCTACACTAGGGTAACTACTATAAGGGTATGACTGAAGTCCAGAAAGTCAGAAACATCACTGGGATGGAAATAAAGAATGGTCAAACTGGATCTTTCTCAAAAATTGAAGCCCTGGGAGAAACTAACCAATGGGGAAAGGGAACTGACATGACCAATAAATAATCCAGGGTAAGGATGCTCCAGGTACAGAGAGTGGTTCTGAAATGAGACTAAACTACTCTAGAGAAGCTTCTGCTAGTACTAGGGTAAATGATTTTACTCTTTTAGGAATTGCTGAGCACTACCATAGCCAAGAATTTTAGCTGAGCCAGAAGATGGTATAAACTACAGCCAAACAGAGTCTGACAGTGATCATTAGACCATTAGAACAATGTTCAACAGAGCAGAGACTAGTGGACCAGCAGGGCAAAATCTGGTTGAGACCATAAGACCAAAGTCAATGAGAGCAACAGGAAGTCATATGCAGCCCCTCAACTAAATAGGAATATTATCCTTTCTTGGGTCCTTTGATATATGGGTTCTCTGCATCTGTAACTTTGCCTGTGAACTCTATATGCATTTATTCTCCCACTGATGACATGTGTACTCATTGTAGAGTCCTACCTAGGCATATCAGCAAGTTTTCTTAATATGATGTACTAGTAAATGCCTTTGCTTTCTGTTAACTGTATTCTATGGCTGGTTATTGGAGGTAAGCACAGTAGTGGGGTCTCATGACTATTGTTTTAGGAGCACATACTCACAGAGTATCCTGAACCTAAGAAAGGTATCCCCCAAGGGATCCAGCTCCTGAGTATGGGTGGAGGGTAGCCCAGAGAAAGAGAATTAAATTTAATTTTCTATTTATAAACTTTTCATTTTCCCCCTTGGGTCTCAGAGTCTTCCTCCATTTTCTATCCTTTTTTTAAACTCCCATCTTTTAGAAAAATGTATTCAGCTACACACATACACACACACATATATAATGTACATATATACACACACACATATGGACACATATACATGATACATCCTGTATTCATAAACTTCTACTGGAAAGCAAGTTTATATTTGCAGTACTAAATGTAATACTACAATAATAAGTGTAAAAGTGTGAGGCATGTTTGGTAATAATTGTGTTACTTTTCAACAAATGACTAAGTTAGGAGACTTCTGAGAGGAGAGTCTAAAAAAAGAATGTGGTCCTACGGCAGCTTGTTAGCTCAGTGGATAGAGAACCAGACCAGGAGATGGGAGGTCCTCAGTTAAGATTTGACCTTAGATATTTCCTAGTTGTGTGACCCTGGGCAAGTCACTTAACTCCAATCACATAGCCCTTATTGCTCTTCTGCCTTGAAACCAGTACCTAGCATCAATTCTAAGAGAGGCAGTAAAGGTTTTGAAAAAAAAGAACAGAAAAGAAAAGAATGTGGACCTCTTGGGCAAATAATTTTTCTCTAAGCCTCTGTTTCCTCTGTTAAATGAGGGGATTGAATTACATGATCCAAAAGGTCCCTTCTAGTCCTAAAATTCTGTGAAGATGCAGGTAGACTCTTATTCTCCAATACAATCATCAAGATGAGGAAATTATAAAGGGGCTAACAGACACCAAGACAATCTACCTGAGAAGATAGAGAGAGAGAAAGAAGAAACAGAAAGCTATTTTGGAGTGAAGGTGGTAAAAGGAGTGCTGAAGAAAAGAGGAATGGCTCAGAGCAGGTGAGAGAAAAATGTATATGTATGGAGGAAGATGAGAATCAACAAGTATTTATTAAATGCTTACTATATTCCAAGCTATAGTATATACCAAGAATACGAATATAAAAATGAGAGTCCTTGCACTCAAGGGATTTATATTATATGGATATAGTATATTATAACAAGGCCAAAGAGAAGTAAATATAGGAATCATATCAAGTAATTCAAGGTTATTTCATAGGCTAAAAGGGACTAAAAACTAGGAAATCAGGAAAGGCCTGTTGAAAGAGGTAAGATTTACAGTAAGCCTTGAAGGAAAGTAGAAATTCCAAGAGATAGAAGCAAGTATATTCCAGGCATGGAATAATTTGTAAAATGGGGGGAAATTTTATTAAAAAAAAAACAGAACTGCAATGTCATGTGTAAAAACAAAAGAGTGTATGAGAAGGGAAAAAAAGTAATGACTAGAAATATAGATTAGAACCACATTTTTATATACATATATATGAGAAAAAAATATTTGATCCTAAATACAAATGTGGAACAACTGAAGCTCTTTGAGTAGGAGCACGATATGATTGAGCCAGGACTTTAGAAACATCAGTTTAGCAGTTATATGGAAGATGGATTGGAAAGACTAAACGCTGGGAGATCTTTGAGAGTTGTTTTATCCTTTGTATTTATATCTCCAGTGCTTAGGAGAGTACGTGGCACATAACAGGCACTTACTACATATTCAGTCATTTGTTGGTTATGACAGTAGTCCAGGGGAAATTTCATGAGGGCCTTAACTAGGGGTGTTGGGTTATGAGTGGAGAAAAAGGGGCAGATGCAAAAGAGAAGGTAGAATCCATATTTCCTCATCTGTAAAATTAGAATAATAATACTTGGGTAAATGTGCTACAATCTAAATGCTATACAAAAGTTCAACAAAGAGAGAAAGGAGATACTCAAGAATGAAATTATGAAAACACAAAGAGAAACAATTCTATTGAAAATGAAAAATGGGATCTACTTAAAGTGACTCATTTGGATGCCCAACAAACTCACCAACTAATTTAGATTTTTTTTTAATTTTTAAAACATTTATTAATAATCATTTTTAACATGGTTACATGATTCATGCTCCTGTTTTCCCCTTCACCCCCCTCCAGCCCCCACCCATGGCCGACGCACATTTCCACTGGTTTTATCATGTGTCATTGATCAAAACCTATTTCCAAATTGTTGATAGTTGCATTGGTGTGGTAGTTTCGAGTCTACATCCCCAATCATGTCCTCCTCAACCCATGCGTTCAAGCAGTTGTTTTTCTTATATGTTTTCTCTCCTGCAGTCCTTTAGATTTTTTTTTAAGGAAAAAAAAAATATATATATATATATATCATAGAAGCAAAGTCAAGTAACAGATAAATTATGGAATATGGCATAGTCCTGTAAAAAATAATGTTGAGAATGCTAATATTCATAATCATCTGAGGCTAGCAAAGGAATAGCTTCCTTTCCTCCTGAAAAGGAGAGAGAACCAATATCACGAGAAAAGGGAGCATTAAAAAGGGATAGGACTTTAACTTGGAGTTACTGAGATGATGAAAATTAATAAGAGAAAGGGGAGAAAGTATTCAGTTCTTATTTTAATTGTTTTTTTTTCATCAACGATAATGACCATTAAATAGTAAAAGGCAAAACAGAACTAGCTAATCAAGGGCTGATATCCAAGATAAGTTAGCAAATGGTAAGAGACTACCTGGTTGCTCCAGATGAATTCAAGTCATCTGGCCCAGAATAACTACATCCTCTTATACTAAATAAATTGTCAGATGTAGTTGTTAAATTGCTGTTAGTAATATTTTGAAACATTGTGGAAAGGGGAAAAATACCACAAGATGAGAAAAGGGCAAATGTCTCTATTTTCCCCAAAAAATGGAAGAAAAGAGTCTACAGACCAAAGGCAAGTGATCTTGACTTCAATTTCTAGAAAAACTGATGATTAAAGAGATGATTAGTGAATACCTAAAAAGGAGTTACTAAAAAAAAAAAAGGCATGGCTTTATTAAAAACAGGTCATTTAAGACTTAAATCATTTCCTTTTTGACAGGATTACTTCTAAATAAGGAGAACAAACATTGTAAATGTAGTTTGCCTAGATTTTAGAAGAGTTTTTGATGATGTCTCATATTTTTCTAATGGACAAAATGGAGAGATTAACTGATAATACAATTATATTTGTTCAGAATGTATTGACTGGCTAGAATCAAAAGTTGCTATTAATGGTCCAGATTCAGTATGTCAGGCAGCCTCTAGTATCCCAGGGAATTATACTTGACTGTGTGCTGCTTAATGTCTTTATCAATGATGTGGAAAAATGAACAGATTGCATATTCAATGTATACTATCCCTTTAAGATCTTTTTTATTTAGAGCATTGGATCATGAAAAGGGCAAAAAGTATTTTTGGTTCAATAAAAAGATGTATATTAATTGTCTAAAGATATAAGAAATTGCTGCCATTATGAATGAACATTTAAATGCCTAAAAGGTATAGGAAACTAATTTTGTTTAATAAAAGCTGATAGTATGTATTAAAAATACAATTTTAATATAAAATTTGAATAGTTTGAGGCAAAAAATGAATAGTGGTATAAATGTAAAACCACAATCTCCTTGTAAATGATAAGGAATGATATTTTACTTGTAGGAAGCCATTTAACATTATAAAAGAGGCAGAGAAATATTTTTAATTTATTTTAAAATGGAAAAATAAAAATGGAAAGAAGCAATGTCAAAAGCATCAAAAAGATGAAGATCCAACTTGAAGCTTTCAGAGCTGTGGAGCATTAAGGGTATGACTAAAGAAGGTAAAGCTAAAAAATGAGATATTTGGAAATTGGTGTGATTATAAAAGATCTATTATTTAATGAGTATATTGTGATTTTTTAAAGTGAAAATTGACTCAGTGAGAGTCAAGAGGCTCTCATAAAAGCCAATGAATCAAACAGGAACAAAAAAAATGGAACCAGGTTAAAAAAGAAACTGACATCAAAATCTAAAGACACATAAGGGAGAGGTAAACTAATGAGCTACTGTGCTGGAGCTTTGGTAGTTATGAGAAGTCAACTGATAGAAGACTAGCTGATGATTCTTGATTGGTAGAAGACAGCAGCTATTGCCTTTCAGCGCCACCTAGAATTAAGGGTAGGAACAAAAGGGGAATAGCACTTCTAGCCTTCTAGACTTCACTTCTAGACTTCTAGACCTCAAACAATATTATAAAGCATAGTCTTCAAATCTGAGATTGATTTTTAAAAATAGAGAGGTAGATCAATGGAACAGAGCAGACAAGAATTGGAAAAATAAAATGATTCAATAACTCAGTGTTTGATAATATAGAAAACATGAATTACATGGGTGGAGGGAGCCTCCTTATTTGATATAAAAAACACTACTAGGAAAGCTAGACAGCAATTTAACAGAAGTTAGATTTAAAGTAACACCTTATAATGTATTCCATAGTACATTCTAAATGGATAAACAACTGTAATAATATTAAGGACTATAAAAAAATTAGAAGAAAAGCAGATCATGTGCCTCTCATAGCTTTGGGTGGTAGATGTATTCTTAACCAAATAAGGGATAAAGAAATTACAAAAGATAAAATAGATAACTTCAATTACATGAAACTGAAAAGCTTCTGCACAAAATTAACGCATCTAAGTGATCAAATGGGGAAAATCTTTGTTTCAGATTTCTCTGACCAGGATTTGATATCCAAAATGTCTAAATAATTAATTTTAAAATATATAAAACATCTGATAGTTATCCAATATATCCAATAGATAAGTGGTCATAGGATAGGAACAAATAGTTCTCAGAAGAACTGCAACCTTTTCATAGTCATATGAAAGAATATTCTAAATCATTAATAATAAAAGAAATATAAATCAAAACAAATCAGAGGTTTCATCCAAGATCCTGAAAATTGGCAAAAAAAAAAATTACTAAAAAAAATTATAATACTGGAGGAGTTGTAGAATGATAGGTACATTAATACTGATGTACATTGTTAGTGGAGCTGTGATATGGTATAATCACTTTGGAAGTGGGCAAATAAAGTGATAAAAATATCCATACAATGTGAACTAGAAATTTCATTACTAGGCTTACATGCCAAAGTAACTATCAATAAGAAAATTCCCATATGCGCCAAAATATTTCTATCAGTATTTCTTGTGTTTCCAAAAAGTTGGAAACAAAGTAGATACCCATTGTTTGGGGAATGACTAAACAAATTGTGGAAGACCGTTTGAAAGTAATATTACTGTGTTATAGGAAAAGATGTATATAATGAATATAGAGAAGCATGAAAACATCTACATGAACTGATGTGGCAAAGTAAGCAGAGCAAGAATGTGTAAAATAACTACCACAAATAGAAAAATAACCATACAATAAAAAGTCAAAAGTGTATGTAACAAGAGGCAGCTAGGTGGTTCAGTGGATTAAGAGCCAGACTTAGAGACAGGAGATCCTAGGTTTAGATCTGGCTTCAAACACTTCCTATTTGCATGACTCTGGGCAAGTCACAATCCCCATTGTCTAACCCTCACCATTCTCTTCTGCCTTGGAACCAAAACACAGTATTGATTCTAAAACAGAAGGTAAAGGGTTTTTTTGTTTTTGTTTTTGTTTTTGTTTTTGTTTTTTAATGAATGTGACAAAATTATAAAGATCAAGCAGAACTCAAATGAAGAAGCATGAAGAGGACATTTACTAATCTGCCCCTTCATAGAGGTAGGGGTTAAAACTTATTGTGTACATTTTTGTTCTCTTTGGATGTATCAATCCGTAGTGCTGCGGAGTTTTTCCTCTTTAAAAAAAGTGCTATTTAGTCTATAAAATGGCTCTTTGAGAGAGAGGGAGAAGAATACTGAGGAAACCTATGATGATGTGAAAAATAAGAAATCAATAAAAATTTATTTTAAAAAATGAAGTTAAATAGGGTTAAATGTCAAAGTCTTACACTCAGAGTCAAAAAGTCAGCTACATAAGTACAACATAAGGGAGTCATGGATGTTCGAAAGATTTTAGTGGACTTCCAGCTCAACATGAGTTAGCAATATGGTATTGGCAGCCAAAAAAAACTAATGTGACCTTGGGCTATGTTAAAAGAAACAATGCTTCCAGGAATAAAGAGTCTATGGTATCACTTTATTCTGTCCTCATCGGATCCATTCTGAAAGGCTTTGTTCCATTCTGAGTACCATAATTTAAGAAGGACATTGATAAACTACAAGTTGTTCAGGAAAGGAACCCAGAATTGTGAAGGGTCTTGAATTCATATGAACATAAGTTGAAGGAATTTAATAGTGTTTAGCCTAGAAAAAGAAGACTCAAATAGATCATGATAGCTGTCTTCAAGTATTTGAAGGGCTGACTTATGGAATAAGGGTGAGATTTGCTTTGTTTGGCAGAACCATAAGTAATGAGTATATTAAGTATTAAGAAGGCGAATGAAGGTTTGATGTCAGGAAAACCTTCCTACTAATCAAAGCTGTCCAAAATTGGAATGAATTGCTTTGAGTTCTTCCTCCTTGAAGGTCTTCAAGCAGAGGCTAGAAAACAATTATTGGGTGTGTTATAATGGTTATTCACTTCATGTGCCCCCTAGTCTCTTTTAACCCTTAAATTCTATGATTCTGTGATTACCCACTTCCCATATTTATTCTAAGGAAAATATTTTTCAAACCTTAAAATATTATAATATAGCCATCAAAACCTTTTTTTAACCATTTTGGGCAAGTGTCATTCTAAAATGTAATGCAGGGGAGCAACTAGGTGGATCAGTGGATAGAGTACTAGGTCTGGTGACAAGAGATCCTAGGCTCATTGCCTAGCCCTTCCCACTCTTCTGCTTTGGAACCAATACACAGTGTTGATTCTAAGACACAAGATAAGGATTCTAAAAAATAAAAATGTATTGTACATTTTCCTTCATTCTGAGTGTATATGGAATACAATTTTATCTTCTGATTTCTCTCAGGGATATCATTAATAATCTCAAATTTTTTAATCTCTCAGTGACCAACCAGTCACTCAATCTATATATACCAGATGCTGGACTTGCTGACCCAATTATGCCTGCCCTTTAAATCTGTAAAAAGAAACAAGACTGCTCTCTCTCCCTGGACCATCCTTCATGATCCCTCTAGACAGTTTTGCTGACCTCCTGTCTACTTAGAGACATATTCTTGGCCCTCTGTTAACTATCTGGCTCCCTTTCTAATACAGGATAGATCCTTGGCAATGTCCTGGACACCACACAAGCTTCTATCTCTTTGCTTTTAGATCACTCTGTAAATATTCTCTTCTCCTATGGCTTTCATGCCACTCTCCCAATTTTTTCTTCTACCTATATTTATTCATCTTTTCTTAGTCTTCATCCATATTTTTCCCTGCCCCCAACCATGGGCATCCACCAAGACTATCTTGGGTCCTTCTCTCTTCTCTTTCAATACTCTCTTATTGGTATTTTCATCAGCTCACAAGAATTCAATTATATCTATGCAAGTGGCTCTCAAATCTATGTATTCAGCCCTCATTTCTCACCTGAGTTCCAATTCCATTTTATCTTCTGAAAATCTCCTAAATGCCCTGCAGTTAGCTCATATTCAGTATGTCCAAAGTGGAATTCATTATAGTCACCTCTTGATCCTATTTTCATCCAAAGTTTTCCCTGTTGAGAATACCACTATTTTTTAAGCACCTACGTTCTTCAGACACTCTCATAAGCAAATAGACAAATAAATTGCTATGAATTATAAGATTTATTTCTATAAATCTTAATTCCTTTTCTCCTCTCTTGAAGTCTTGCCTTTCACTTGAGTTATCACAATGACCTCCTGGGTGGTGTATCCTTTCTTCCAGTCTCTTTCCTCTGATCCACTCTCCCCACAACTTTGGTCTGATGATTTCACTCCCCAGCTTCAGAAGCTTTGCTTGGACAAAATATAAATTCTCCAGCTTAGCACACAAAACACTTCACACAACCTGGCTCCTACAACTTTCTAGACTTGTTACATATAATAACCCCTTTCCCATACTCTATGGTCCAGCCTAACTAACTTCCTTTCTATTTCCCCATCTTAACATTCAGTGTCCTGCCTCTCTCTGTTCCTCATGCCTAGAAGGCAATCCCTCTTCACCTTTACTTCTTAGACACCTTAGCGGCCTTTAGTAACTAGCTCAGGTGCCACTTTCTCCAGGAATATTTTCCTGATCTTTCTGGTTATTCATTCATTCATTCAAATTCGGTAAACATTTATTAAGTGCCTACTATGTTCCATGTACTGTGCTCCATGCTGGAGATACAAAAGAAAAAAGAAATCCTAAATTGGAGCCCACTCTCCCCAGCAACTTTTGTGTGCAAGGGAAGATCATATTCCAGTTTGGAAAGAGTTCTGTAATAACTGTCCTTGCTTTACTTGCCTAGTAAATATTCCTATCTAAAAGCTAATCTACTTTAGCTGGACATTTGATATTCAATATTGGGGTCATTCATATAGGATGAATGCGTGTGAATAGCTTTCATCTCTTTGTGGTTATCCTTAGAACCCATAGAGGAGATCTTACAATGTAATAGGTCCACTGTACTGACTCTGTGACATCTTGTTCCGTGGAGTTCAAACCGAACAGAACAGGAGATTGGAAATGGAAAGTGAGCTGGAAACTATAGACCCTGCCCTCTATCAATTTAGGAAGACTTTGGAAGGTGTTTAGTGCTTCACAGGTATTGAGATCCAGAGTTTTACAACACGATGATGAGGTTTCAAGTAATCACCCTATCCTGGGAGAATCATTGTTCTGTGGAGTTCAAACCAAGCAGAGTCATAGATGGAAAGTGGAAAGTTACTGTTCTCTCCTTCCTCAAACCTTCTTACAATGACTAATCTAAGCATATGGTATGCCCCCTTCCCCCCCCCCCCGAGATTGTAATCTACTAGAGGAGAAGAATTGGTTTTCTGGCTTTCTGTCCGTTGCGTTTTACATAATACCTTGAATCTGGTAGATACTTAATGCATTTTATTAAATTTAATTCTTAGATCATGTTATGATTAAAATTCTCTGGAGGCAATATCTTAATTTATAATTATTAATTAGATAATAAAAATCAGGTCAGAGAAAGAAAAGGCACCAGCCACTTAGCTGCCTCCTCAGAGAGCTGGCCCCAACTGAAAGTCAGACTGTATGCTTCCTCAGGCCAGAATTCCAAGCAATAAGCCTCAACATCCTCCCCCTACTCCAATTTATGTTCTTCATGAGATCACTCTTTGACTGAAGGACTCAGAACCCAGTCCAGACAAGAGGCAAATCTTCTGGATTCCAGGAATCACAGGACACTTAGAATGGCCCCAGAACACTCATGTCCACTTTTCTCTGCCTGACTTTGTGTAGCTTATTTGCTTAGTTGCTTCACTATCCAAGAGACTTGTTTACAGATAACCAAAGGTTCTCCACTCTGATTCCACAAAGGGGAAGAAGGACATTGTAGCTCAATCTTAAGATCAAACTTCTTCCCCCTCGAAATCCAAAGGTTGTTGTGGGATACCAAAAAGGGATCAGACTAATATTAAATTTCCACAATCAGTTTATTTGGGTTTCTGGGTCCACTCACTAGTGATACTATACACATTTCACCTTGGAAGCAAAACTAGACAATAAGAATATTTTAACCCAAATTGCCTGATAACATTTTTTTAATGACTAATACATAACAAAAATGAGATTGTGCCAGGAAGGCAAGAGAAAATAATTAATAGTCTGGCTGAACTCAAGAAGTGTGGCCTGAGTCTTGTGAATAATAGAATAATGAATGAAGATAATGAAGAGACTAGTACATAAAAGGAAGAAACAGATTGAGTGGCTAGCGCCAAAGGACCATATATCCTTCTAGAAAATATTCACTTTTAGCAATATCCCACTGAGTGCCTATCTATCATGTGACTCTGCTTCCTAAGTTTCTGCTTTTCCGTTCCTTCCATAGCAGAAGCATTCAAGAGAGCTGAGATCTTCTCAATCACCTTCACAGCATCCCTCTATGAGGCTAATTCTCACCTCTAGCTCCCACTGGTTGAGCCATCCTTATCTTGGCCATCTATTCCTCTCCGGTTCTAAGGATAACCATGAAGAAGTGAAGACTTTTTTTTTTAAACCCTTAACTTCTGTGTTTTGATTTATAGGTGGAAGAGTGGTAAGGGTAAGCAATGGGGGTCAAGTGACTTGCCCAGGGTCACACAGCTGGGAAGTGTCTGAGGCCAGATTTGAACCTAGGACCTGGCTCTCAATCCACTGAGCTACCCAGCTGCCCCCAGAAGTGAAGACTTTTAACAAGCCCTCATCCTTATATGACCCCACCATTGGTTATCAAATAGCCATCTAGAGTAGTTTAGCTTTTAGATAGGGATAATTACTAAGCAGAAAAAGCAATGAGAGTTGTTACAAGAACATCCTCCCAAACTGGGAACACACTCTTCCCTTGCAGGGGAGTAGGGAGAACGGGCTCCAATTTAGAGTTTATGTGGCGAGAGGGCAAATTTACCACTTCAGATTACCGGAAGTGTTTTTCTCCCATTGTAGAATTCTCGTTAGGGATATAATGCAAGCTATATGTAGCTCTCTGCTGAGTTCTCAAGAGCTGTAGGCTCATAGAGTTCTTAGCAGTACTTCACCTAAAGAGGTCATTCTCTTCTCCATGATGCTGCCCTTTCTTCAGTGGGTCCCCTTTTAGCTCTTGGATGAAATCATTGTTGAAGTTAGGGGGCACAGTGGATAGAACAGGAAAACCTGAGCTCAAAATCAGACTCAAGATACTTACTAGCTAAGGCACCCTCATTAAGGCACCCTCCTCAAGTCACTTAAACTCTTTGCCTCTGTTTCCTCAACTGTAAAAGGGGTTAATAATAGAAACTGCCATTCAAAGTTATCATGAGAATCAAATGAGATAGGGGGAAGCTAGGTAGCTTAGTGGATTGAGAGCCAGGCCCAGAGACAGGAGGTCCTAGGTTCAAATATGGCCTCAGATACTTCCTTGCTGTGTGACCCTGGGCAAGTCACTTAACCCCCATTGCCTAGCCCTTACTGCTCTTCTGCCTTGGAACCTATATACAGTATTGATTCTAAGATGGAACATAAGGGTTTTAAAAAAGAGAGATAGCATTTGTAAAGCTCTTAGCACAGTGCTTGGCACATAGTAGGTATTATATAAGTATTAGCTATTATTTATTTAAACCCTTACTTCCATCTTAGAATCAATACTGTGTATTGGTTCTAAGGCAGAAGCGTGGTAAGGGCTAGGCAATGGAGGTTAAGTGACTTGCCCAGGAAGTATCTGACACCAGAGTTGAACCCAGGACCTCCCATCTCTAGATCTGGCTCTCAATCCACTGAGCCACCCAGCTGCCCCAAGTATTAGCTATTAATAATATTAGATGGCAATTAGGGAAGAGCAGGACAGTCCCTCTGGGCCCACTTCCCACTCTTACTTCCATTATCTGACTTCTGATACAAATAAGGAGTCTTACTAAAGGATGTACTGAAGCCAGTTCTCACTAGCTTGAGCTGATTGTTACATTTTCAGCTTGAGCAATTATACCTCAGAAAACAGCACACTGTACAAGTCAAGGTTTGATTTATATGTTTTGCTAATGGCCTAGACTTTTTAAAAAAGGGTGTTCGGTGGCAGCTTGATGGCTCAGTGGATAGAGCCCTAGAAAGATCTGAGTTCAAATTTGAACTCAGAAACTTACTAACTGTGTGATTTTAGATAAGTCATTTAACCTCTGTTTGCCTAGGAGACTGCTAGATAACTCAGAAGATAAATCACTGAGCCTGGAATATAGAAGATCTGAGTTCAAATATGGCCTCAGATACCTACCAGCTACGTGATGCTAGGTTAATCTCTGTTTGTCTTAGTCTTCTGGAGAAAGAAATGGCAAACCATTCTAGTATCTTTGCCAATAAAGTCTCATGGATAGCATGGTCCATGAAGAGTCAGAGATTCCTGAATAATAAGAAAGGACTCTTTCCAGGAGGGTCTTATAGTTAAACATTTTACTAGAAAATTCTCATATTTTCTTTAAAATAGCATTGCTTGAGCTCCATAGGAGTATAGTAGAAAGTTCTGGGGAAAAAAATCATCAGTCAGTTGGAGGTCTGGTAACAGGAGACTAACAACAATAACAAACTGACATTTCTATAGTACTTTAAAATTAAGTGATTTATAGCCAATGTCTCATTTGAGCCTCGTAACACCCCTGGTCTGACTCCTCAAAGCTTGACTGCTTTCCTTAGCAAATTCCTTCTCTAATATACATAGGACATGGGATTCATTTTCTTTCAACTATTTCCAATACTTTCCATCACATACTTTCATCCAATGGCTCAAAGCACTTCATTTCTCATACCTAAATCATGCCTTTGGTTGGACATCATGATGAACTCCTTGTTTCCTGTAATCATCTTTATTAAACTGCAAGGAAAAAAGAAAGAAGAAAAGATTAATCATGTTTCATGGACATTTAACTTTGTTCATGACACAAGTCAACACACCAGAACATCAGTTCCTGTGCAAGTTGACAATCGCGTGGATAACATCATATGTCACAAGGGAGGCGTTGCTGCCTTCATGGATCATCACAAGGACAACAACCCCGAGGACTACAGAAGACATCTGTGACCTGTTTACACAATTGGCATATGGGACAACCACACTGTGAAAAGGATCATCGGATCAGCGTTGGACCCATGCACTTGGAGAACACAACTTACATCCAACAGAATTCTCACTGCGCCCAACACTTTAGATTCCATCCACACAGTACATGCAATGGCAGAAGAATTCCAGAGGAGTAAGTATGTAACACTTCATTAAATGGGTAGGTCACACTGGACAACACATAGAACATTTTTCTGACTTCACATCTACATGTGAAATACAAACTTACACTTAAGAGAGAAGGGTTTGTCTGCCTTAGCATAGAGTTTTCCTCTTACTTTGGTTCAGACACCTTCTACTCAAACCCATCTGACATTTCTTAAAAAAAAAATGTAAATATGTAAATGTTTGCTTACTAATCCTTAGCAATAAGTTTTACTAACACACAGGGACAGTTAGTCTGATAAGTTAGAACAGGGTCAGAATTTTCTAAATTTTCTTTGTAAATATTGTACATAGCTTAAGTCTATGGATTAACCAAAAGGACTTATAAATAGGATTAGGCTTATTTATTCTTACTAACACTTCTAACATAGGCATAAGTGTACCAACATATTGATATACTAACTTTAGGAAAATGAATTAGAATTTAGAAGCTTGCAGAAATTTTTCTTAGTTGATACTTTTGTTGTTAGTTCATGAAGTTAGGAAAAGCACATAGCTAGAATTATTACTTTAGTTAGCAAATGTTAGCTTTAAGACTGTTGGTGAATGTTTGCGTTTAATCTACTTTTCCTTTCTGTTCAAAATTTTTTGCAAAACCTAAATCCCCATTTCTTTCCTATACCTTTCCCATAACCTGTCTTAGTTTTAGCTTAGATTAGTCTTAGCATAGATTAGGAGCTAGAAACCCTTTTCTTATTTTACAAAAACTTAGTTAGGGATAAGAACATAGTTATAGTTTAATTTAGTGTAAGAGTAGAATTCCTCGAAATCTTAGGAACCAGGAAATGTTGCAAAGTGCAAATTTCCAAAAGACAAATGAGCAGATTGTATTGCAGGATTGCAGCAAAAGCTCTTGCTTTTGCAAACCAACTGTAGCAGCCCTGACAGTTGGAAAGATGGAATGTTGACCCGAGTCTCATGGCAAAACCATTGGACCCTGGGAGTATAAATGTTCCTGCAGAACCAACTGAGGGGCCTTTTGCTTTGGGGGCTTTTGGAGCTTTGCTTGATTTCCCTTGACCTCTCCCTTGACATCCTGCTATTCCCTGGATTTCCCCATTGGGCCCTGGGAGGAGGGTATTTTGGTGGGTGGATATCATGGGAGTTAGCTTCTAATAGGCAGGCAAGTACAATCTAAATCAAGCCATCCCCTTATCTAGTAATCTGCTAAACCTTATTACCTCAGGGCAGTGAAATTATCTCTGACTGAGGGAGCTGGCCTCCCTCAGTCTGACCCCCTCTTCTGTGACCCTCCCCACACCAGCTTCTCCCCTAGCAGCAGTTACCAGACCTCAACCTCTTTTTTCCTCAGCTTATCCTTGGCTTTAATAAACCCCTTTGGCATTTATATAAAGAGCTTCTGGTGAATAATTGTACCCACTACTAGGGCAAAGGCTGAAAAAGGAAAGGAATAACTTTCTTTATTTCTTGAGGGCTAAACCAGGCATCCATCTTGGGCAGGAAGGGAACCGGCTTTCACTTCCTGTATGCTGAGAGTGGCTCTACAGAAGGGAGGAGCTCTTTACTCCTCCCTCAAGGGTGCTTAGAAATAACTGCAGGCAGGCTGAATAAAACCTTCAGCCTGGCTTCTCACAATTTCTGGCTGACCTGAGTTGCTCTCTATTAAGAGATAGTCTTCCTTGCCTGGAGACCCAGCTAATACAACCCAGTACCATCAATATAAGCCTGATTGATTAGCAACCCTTCATATATTTCCCTTTTTATTCCAGAGGGCTTGCCTAGTCCTTTTCAGGACTGCTCCTCCTCCTTTGATATCCACCTTTCACCCAACCCTCACTTGTAGATTCAAGAAGCTTTAGCATGTACAGTAGCCACATGCTGGTAAAAATCATCTCATCAGATAGACTAACTCAGCTTGATGGTAACCGACAGGCTTCAAGCCCATTGGTGAGTTAAGAGGGTATCCATCCCAAGCACGAAAAGGCCTCCCCTGGCAGATGAGTCTATGAGAACAGTTTGTTCCAAGGGCCATGAAGGCACCATAGAGCACTTAGAGACACTGAAGACACTGAGGTGTCTTCATGTCTGACTGTCTTTTTTGTGTTTCTGCCTGCCTTGCCTTCTTTCTCCATCTTTCTCTCTGCCTTCCTTTTCTCTGTCCCTCTGTCTTTGCTTCTTGATATCTCTCTTCTTTCCCTCTCTTTGCCTCTATCTTTCTGACTTTTTTCCTCTTTATATTTCCCTCCAAATGTCCCAGACCCTCTGTCTCTTCCTTTTGCAATTTTGTCTTCTCTGTCTTTCCCTTTTCTTTTCTTTCTCTAGTCTTCTCTCATTCCTTCCCTCCTTCATTTTGTCTTATTTCACTCCCTCACCCTCACTTAACACATCTTATATGTTGCAAAAAAGAAAAAGGGCCATCACCAATCATCCTAACTTTTGTCTTGCCTCTGGATTTCAGTGACTCTGGAAGAGAGAGTGAGGCTGATAACTGGAATTCTGCCTTACTTAAATCCAGTTCTCCCCTTAGAAGACAAAGGAGGAACCACAACAGAGGAAATGTTCATACCTAATTCCCATATTTGTTTAACTTTGTTCATAAAAGTGTCAGTGTCCCTGGGTAAATCTGATCAGGGAAATCTTGTTAGTTATATTAATTGAGGTTTGGAAGTATGAAATGCCCTGTCACATATTTTACACAGAGTTAATCTCTGATCGTTGTCCTTTTACTTAAGTCAGTGGGGTCACTGTACAACAGAGTAGAGAGTTAGGTCCAGCCTCTTTATTGTGACAATGGTACCAAGTTGTGCCCTCAAGGCCCCTTTAAGTATGCAGAACGGTTTGCTCCTAAACCAAATTGCACTCTTGCACTTTTAAATTCTTTTGTCAGCTCTATGTTGGATTTGGCTCTTTCTTCATTAATAATAATTGTGACAATAAAAAATAATTCACATATTGTTTTAAGGCATATAAAGTACTATAACCAGAAAAAATATTCTAAATTGATTAATTAAATAAATAAGATTTCAAAAAATAAAAAATAAATGAAAATATTTTTTAAAGGCATAAACTTTCATGAATGGTTTTGTGGACTCAATTTTGGTTACTTAAAGTTCTTTTTTTTTTGCCAACTTCCCATTCATTCCACACATGCACACATCAATCACCTTCCATCTGTTTATATATAGTTGTACATACATACATATGTACACATATATAATATTCACACAAATACATATATATTAGGGACAGTTAGTGGCACAGTGAATAGATTGCCAAGTCTAGAGTCAGGAAGCCTTATCTTCCTGAGTTCCAATCTGGCTTCAGACACATACTAGCTGTGTGACCCTGGACAAATCACTTTACCCTGCTTGCTTCAGTTTCCTTATCAGTCAAATGAATTGGAGAAGGAAAATGGTGAGCCATTCCAATATCTGCCAAGAAAACCCCAAATGGGGTCACAAAGAGTCAAACATGACTGAAATGACTGAACAGCAATACATGCATGTTATCTCCCTAAAGAGAATGCAAACTCCTTGAGGGAGGGCAGGTACTGTTTCACTATGTCCTTGAATCTCTAGATACATCTTTATCTTTCTAGATCTTCTCCTCTCTAGCACCTAGCATAGTGCCTGTCACCCAGGAGATGTTTAATAAATGCTTGTTCATTGGTTGATTGGTCTCTTGCCTGATTTCCACTTCAAACACTTGAAGTTTGCTGGTAGCTGGGCTCTTAATAAGCACTGTTATAATAACATATCCTCCATAATGATTCTACTGTTGGGCAATAAAGAGGGAAAATAGAAGGAAGTGAGAAAACACTTCTTGGGTGGTATCTGACAAGACCTAAAATTCAGGTAAGGTAAGATGCTAAAAGATACAAGCGTCAGTGAGGACAAGAATACAGAAATAGCCCTTTGGTTAGGCCAAAAAGGCTTAGCTCACTGCCCACAGGACAGTGTCCTGTTATGAGTCATCCCACAGATAATCTCAGGAAAGCATTTTAAAGTTGCACAACAAACAGTAAAAGCTATTTTCTGTCTCTTACGCAACAGGGCATCCAATTAACCTTTCTTCTGTGATAAGAAGATCAATGGCATGTAGACCCTGCTGTATATGCATTGAGCTACAATTCAATGGTTTGTCATCTTTAGGAGGGAAGAACACTTTTGTGTTTGAGTCTCAGAAGAACATTTTGTTGTTTCATCCTTGAAGGAAATAGTAATAATAATGAAGAGCTAACATTTATTTGGTGTCTACAATGTGCCAGGCACTGCACTTTACAATTATTACTTCATTTAAGCCTCACAACAACCCCAGGAGGTAGGTGTTATTAGTATCCCCATTTTACAGATGAAGAAATTGAGGCAAGCAGAAGTTAAATGACTTGCCCAAGGTCATGTGGAGATTTAAGAGTCTGAGGCTGAATTTGAACTAAGGTCTCCCTGATGCTAAATTCAGAGTTCTACTCACTCTACCATTAGGGCAATGTCATCTAGGTCATAGAGAGAATGGAATGACTAACCTGAAATCAAGAAAGCATGAATTCAAATCTGGCCTCAGATACTCACTAGCTGTATGACTCTGGGCAAGTCACTTAATCCCTTTGTGCCTCAATGTCCTCATCTATAAAACAGGGGTAAGAATTTCACCTATTTTTGTTGTGAGGACGAATGACCTAGTAATTGTAGATGAGACAGTAACTAGCTCAATATAGCAATAGCCATGCTAATAATAATGTTTTGTTTGAAGCAGAAGGGATGCAAAAATCTGATGAGTAGCCCACTTAATAAATTCCGACTAACTCCCTATATTCATTTCCTCAACCTTGGTTGTGTTGTCAGAGTCCTTACCTGTTGATTTTTCCATCTGCCAGACAGGAATAACAGTTCCCTCCTTCCTCAGTGTCTTTGTCAAAACAAGCTCAATGCTTTGAAGAGTTCCTTTAGTTCTTTGATGGTCCATTACTGGGCTTTTTTTTTAAACCGCTGACTGAAAAGGTAGAGAATTCCTTTTCTCTAAGTTATTTTTGCAAAGATTTTCTACCAAATCCCATGTTGAATACCTTTGTTAATCTACTTAGGATCCTGTTCCTCTAAATTATTCATTCTTGAATTAATCTTCATTATATTGTCACCTCCTTAAAGGCACAGACTTTCTTTTACCTTTTTTTTGCGTCCCTTATTATTATGGGCTCAATAAATGTTTATTGACTGACTGACTGACTAATAAATCCTGCCATGACTAATGAATTTTTGGTGATCATAGACTACAATAATCCATATCCTAATATATGCTCTTCCTCCCATGGCTTGCTTTTTTTTTTTTTCAGAATCTTCCTTTCTGTCATACACATATCGGTCCTAACTAAGGGACAAAGGCATCCTTATGGATACTCAACCTTTAAACATAGAAGACTGACTTCAGGCCTTAATTATCTAAGCCATCAAATTTTCTTGGGTCTTCTCACCCCACACCAATGAGTCCAAGTGTTCCTCTAACTAAATAACCAATTTGAACTAAATATAGTAAATTCATGGAGAGTTTTTTTGAGTAACTATTAAAAAGTACAAAGTAATTGAGACATCCTATCCAGCACCCCTGCTTTACATTAACGTTTTGTAAGGAGGACTTCCCTGATATCTTCGCTTCTCTCTTTTCCATGTAAAAGTGAACTCTTCTCTCTCTTTGAATTTTCTTAACACTTAGTTTAATCTCTTTTGCTGATATCATTTTCAACCTGGCATATTTGTTTATATGGCATGCCTTTTATTTTATTGAGAGCTCCTTAAGAGCAACTTTTGTTATTTATTTGATCATTTTTATATCCTGAGGGCCAAGGACAGTGCTTTGAACATAAAAGATAATTAATAAATTCTTATTGAATTGATTAGCACTCTCAAACTTAGTGTTATTACTGATGGTCTACCTGTTCCTCACTGAGTACACTACAGAGCTGAAAGAATCCTTAGAAATTATCTAATGTAAAGATTTAGAGTTGGAAGCAACTGTAGCAATCAATCTAATTCAGCCTCCTCATTTTACATATTTGGAAACTGAGGCTCAGATCTTCCAACTCCAAATCCAATAGTTTTTCCATTGAACTTTTCTGCCTCCAGATTTAATCCAATCTGTCATTTTATGGATAGGGAACCTGAAGCCCAGAGACATTAAGTGGCTGGCTCCAACTGGCTTTATTTCCAGAAGCTCCTCTCAAAGTTAATGAGCACCAGACTGTTTCCTTCCTATAGGGCACAAGAATAGAGGTGGGGATGGGAAGAAAGAGAGAAGATATCTGATATTTTTCTTCCTTTATCACTCCTGCATATGCCCGTTAGCATTAACATTTCAGAATCCTCAAATATGAGACTGAACTAGCTGCAAAATCAACAAACCAGCTGACATAGAATTAAGGAGTATGCCTAATTTCAATTTGTTTCCTAGCAAGATGAAGTATATAAATTTTAAAAAGGAGACTTCCTTGTTTTCAGAAAGAGGAAGGATGAAGTTCTGGCATAAATGGAAAGTGAAAATGAGATTGGCAGTTTTGAGGGTATGATAAAAATATCCCTGTTAGGCTGCCGCAAGTAAGTGGAGGCTGATACATCAAAACCCTTTCTGGCTCCACTGGCAAGCAGAATGAATTACAGTACAGAATAAGGCTGTGAGCATAATTTTTTTCATGGCTATGGCAAAGCTGTGGACAGCAGTGAGAGGCAAAAATGAATTATAAGCATTTCTTGAACAATTTTACTAATAATGCTAAATTTATTCTCCCTCAGCATGTCAATAGATTCAAATGCCCACATGTAGAAATATAAATGATATAAAAGTGTAACAATTCCCCAGGCATCTAACTTCATGCCATTTAAAAGTTTCCTTCCTGTCTAATTTCTTTCAGACCTAAAAAAGAGATGCAGTAAATAATGAGTAAAGGGCCAACCTGAAGTAAGAAAAATATGCTCAAATTCCACCTTGGCTCTTAACCATTCTATAAACAATCTCTTCTCCCCTGGCTTCCATGACATTGCCATTTTCTAATTCTTCTTTTATGTATCTTCTCACTCCTTACTAATACCCTTGGCTGGAATATCCATCATGTTCAGTTAATTAACCATGTCTTCCTACATCACATGACTGACTCATGTTGAATTCACAGTCCAATGTGACTCCCAAATCTTTTTCAGACAAATTACCATGTAACCATACCCCTTTCACCCTGAACTCTTGATGCTGACTTTTTGAACCCCAAAGTAAGACTTTACATTTATCTCAGTCCCAAATCCTTTTCTTGTCTTCCCTCTACAACATGTTTCTTAGATATTTCACTAAACGTGACTGAGGAAATCATTTAACCTCTCTGTGCCTCAGGAAATTCCCTAGGACTTAGCTACCAAGTTAGAAAGAGTTGAAGTCTGCCATGGTGGAAGGAGTTCTTAGCACCAAGCTAAGGAATTCTCTTTCACCTTAGGATATAAGTGATCAATTATTCTCTTAAGATCACAACTTTAGAGGTGAAGAGGGAATAAGTAAACAGTCACCTCCCTCACTGGTAAAGATGAAGGAATTGAGCTAGTTTGAAATCAGGTTTTTTCCCAAATCCATGTGTAGTGCTCTATCCACTGTGCAAACTAGCTGCCTTATATGGATGGGGAGGAGAGAACTTTGCTTCTCTGCATTGGATACCTGGAAGTTACTGGTAAGATGAAATCTGAAAATATCAGAGTGAATTCAGCTCAATAAAACAAAACATTTATTAGAAATCTTCTATACTAAGAAATGCCCTAAGTGCTAGTGATACACAGGGGGGAAATGAAACATTCCTTGCCTTCAAGAAGCTTGCTTACATTCCACTGAAAGATTACAACTTACAAACATAGAAGTAAATACAAGGTAATTTGAGAAAGGAGAGAATACTGAGAACCTGAGGAAGGGTAGCACCTGGGGTGAGCCTTGAATAAAGATAAGGAGAAAAAGATAAGGACTCAAATTCTTAGGAAGCTCTCCCTTACCATGACTGAGCTAAAAGCAACCTCCTGACAACTTCCCCCTATTGCTACTAGATCTAACCTCAAGAGCCAAACAGAACAAACCTAAACCATCTTCCATAAAATGCGGATGTAGTGACCATCAGAGTCCAGCTGTGGGTTCCCACAAGTCCTTTTCCCCATCCCCTGAAATACAGTATGGTGGAGTGGAGGAGGGGGCGGGAGAGGAGGGTTGGAACATTTTTAAATCAGGCAGATCTGCCATATTCTGTAAGTAGCAGCTTGGCAAGTTTTAGATACTGTATTATTGCATAGCATTCAGCCAATGTTAACACAACCAAGCACAGAGAGAAAATGTTCAATGTTTTCCCTGTTTTTTCGGCAAAATGTTATGCACCAAGTCTGTCATGTACGTTTTCAGTGTCTGTCATCTCCTTGGCACTGCTTGCTATTTTAAAGGTTCCCTTCCAGTTGGATTTCTTCCAAATGTAAATGGAACTTTTATACTTCTCTAACCTTAAGTAGCATGTGATAAATTTTCCTCTTACTTAATCTAATTTTTCAACCCCTAGAAAACTCAGGAATTTCTCTTTGCCTCAGGACTTTGGGGATTGTTTGGGTACAATTATACTATATTGTGTAAATTCTAGCTTAAGCTCCCATTGTTGCAGAAAGCATAAATCAAATACAGTAGCAAGCAATATAGACAAAATATCAAGGTAATATCACAGTAAAATAAATAAGCAACAGCATCATTATCATGCATACACACACATGTAAACAAATTAGTACAATCTCCTGTGCTGGTGGGAAAATAATCACTTCTTAATGGAGATTGGTACAATTAGTCAAAATTGGGATTTTGGCATTGATATGGTGATCTCGGCAACCCCTTAAGGATGATTTTTTTTGCCCCTGCTTCTGAATTATGAGCTCCCTCCACATGGAGCTATCTCCCATCCTCTCATTCAGCTAGTCTCTGAAGCCAAAACTTGACTGTGTAGATTCAATGCCAACATCCCTCACTCCTCAGATTATGTCCTTGGCTCCTCTTCTCTGCCTAGATTCTTCATATGCCCATAATCAGGATCTAATCCTAGATTTTTCTCTGGCAATGGACATTATCATGGTGGCAAGGGCCCAGATTCTGGCACACAAACCCCATCTTCCTTCCTCCAAAAGTTCAAGGCTACTCCTGACATCCTACTTGCTATCAGAAGTCTCACAAAATCCAGATGGTCTCTTCAGAGCCGTCAAAAAGGCTTTTTCCAGTAAGCATGGGCTCCCTTTCCCAGAACCAAACTAGAAATTCCTTTTCGTGGGAGCAAAAACATTTGGAAAAGGAATAGTAGAATAGAAGAGGGTCTGACCTTAGATGCAGTCATACCAAGGAAGTGAGTAATCCTCCCCATTGCCACCACCAGGGAGACACACATAGTCTAGTTTTCTCTCACTCTGGGGAGAGGCAGGTGCCACATAATGGGATGCTAATGTGGTAAACTGAGGTTAGGCATGGGATACTGCCATGTGGTACAAGCTGATGAATGATCATTCAGTACAGGGACAGTAATCTCTGGACTGCCACAGAGAGGAAGCATACTTACCTTGGAAGAAATTTGCTGGTACTCCAGGACAAAAGTTTGATCATGCTATACAAAATCCCTCTAATATAGACAAAGTGCCACATATGTTATATCTAAGTGGAATAATGGATATACAAAAGCTAAAGAAGTCACTTTTAAGTTTTCGAAGGAAGATATATGTGTTGAGATGGGGAAGGGTGAAGCTGGTAAAAAGGGGGCACCATAATGGGAAAGCATATACAAGGTCTTTTTAATCATAAGATGACTAAAGATTCATGAACATTTAAGACTAGAATCCTCAGCTGAATTAAAACTTTACAGCTTTGCTGTTCTGTTTGAAACCTGTACATCACAGTATTGTTAACACTTCTCTATATTTGCAATCTGTTTAAGTTCAGTATTAGTAGAAATAAACAGTAAAGTGTTACTTATGAAGTGAACCAAAATAACCCTACAAAATCTGAACCCAAATGAGATAGCTAGATGATGCAAGGGTTAGAGGGCTAGGCCTGGACTCAAGAAGACCTGAGTTCTAATCCAGTCACAGACACTTTCTAGAAACACTCAAACACCGTCTGTCTCAGTTTTCTCATCTGTAAAATGGAGATAGTAATAGCACTAACCTCCCAGAATTGTTTTGAGGATCAAATGATATAATTTTAAGTGTTTTGCAAGCCTAAAACCTTATATAAATGCTAGCTATTATTATTGTTATTAGCAAAACTTATGTTGAAGGATTCTAGTAAAATATAAAAGTTTCCTACATCTATACCCAAAACTCTAAAAGTTATTCTAATATGGTTGATTGATCTAATATGATGATCTGAAAATAATTTTCTTTTATTAAGCTATTAAGTTACTCAGAAAAGAAGATTAAAATTACTACCTTTGATCATATAAAGGTATTCTCAAAAGGAGGAAGGAAAACAAAGAGAATAAGTATTTATTAATTACCTACTATTTGCCAGGCATTGCACTAAGCACTTTACAAACTTTACTTTATTTATACTGTATTTAAGATATATATATATATATATATATATATATATATATATATATATATATA